>NW_008752477.1:5229-6976 GCF_000715545.1 Opisthorchis viverrini | reverse complement strand
ACCAAACACTTTTGAATTTCAGGTAGTCTAAGTTGTCGATTTTTGCACATTTCTCGTTCACATGAAAGGATCTGCAAGCATTCTGTTTTAAAGGACCTTTGATTATATCACTTGCACTTTGTTATTGAAATCGTTGAACCTAACCAGGAAGAGCAGGACTACATGGGTTGTGTTATGGTTACATGGGATAATTTGGGAATTACGGAAGCCCCCATCAAGAAGATATGGAAGGCTTTTAATTTACCTGTTTATTACGAAATCAATGTCAACATTGTCTTGGTCTCGTGGGTGCTACTAGAGTAACCGCGCACGGTGGTTATTCCGCAGTTAAGCCATCGTTTTTCGTCTAGCATGCCCATATCCCTCTGATTCCGAATTTTCATCATCGTATGAACTGACAGCTTTTATTTGATTGTATGTGTAATACACCGTCGTTTTTGATACCTCGTATACACACTCGCCTGCAAAAGTTTCGTCCCGCGAGAGCTTCATATTAAAATTGATCTCTATGTGAAATTTTATTTTAACACCAATCATTTGCTGCAAGCGAGATTTTAGTGATTGTGGACGCATTCACTCAACCCTAACTCCAAGCACTCAGCATGTACTGAAATTACCTTTCGGATTTCAAGATAAGGTTGTCTTAATATGGAACATTGGGAGTCGTGGATCGTGATAAAATTATTGAACGTCACTGAAATTATGTCCAAGTTTTCTATGAAGCCGTAAAATCTCCATTGCTTCCGGACTTCCGACCCGAGAGAGAAACCAGCAGGGTCCATCCGGGGAACGAACGCACGCTTGTGCCCTTCCGGACTATTTGGAGCATATTGTTTTGGAGAGGTTGTTTTTCAATGAGGAAAATTTGCAAGTTTGCCTCATCGGCCTGTGTGAACATGTGTGGCAATAGTTTCACGTGTAAAATGTAGACGATCATGCGGTTGGGGATTCTATTTTGCCGCCTTTTGAATGAGTGGCTGTTCTGATGAGGTTGTTCACTGGTGTTTGGTCGCACCCAATCCTGGCTCTCCTTTGAAATAGTCCTAAACTGATTTTCCACGTTCTTGTTATTAGCCATGTAAGGGTACGTGAGGCAACGCTATGTACATGTTTATTCAAGGACGCTTGCCGTAATTCTCGACTCGTTCCGTTTTGCAAGATGCTCGTCGAAGTTTTGTCACGGCCAGTTGTAAGGCAATAAATTATTCGTGCACCTTTTGCCGGCTGCATGCACAAAAAGCACTTGGATGAACTTTGTGAACTCATTAGAGGCTTGCTCATAAAACTTAAAGCGTAAAACCTAGACAGCAGACGGGTCATGGAAACCTTTTTTGATGGCGTCGCAGCTACAGTCATTTTGGGTTCAAACAGACATGATGAAGAAACATCTATCAACTTCCCACTTGTGTTACTACTTTACATACTTCACAAGACTAACCGCAGAGGGCGCCTATTAACAGATAACCAATCAAGAAAAGACACTTATTCCCGGTGACAATGGACTATAGCATACACCGCAATCCCCGGTGCAGTGGCTTCTAGGTCACCAGAGGTGCGTAGCCGGAAGCCGGTTGAGACTGATGTAGTAATCAGCTCAACCGCGTTGCTTGCATCCTGAATTCTTGCTTCTTAGACACACCACACTTTAATGCCGAGCGAGTCCAATTATGGAGGACTAACAGCTGGTTGCCCTGCTTGCTTCAGAGTGCGCACATTGAAGGCGGCCAGATGGACAAGGCGACAATAC
>NW_008752477.1:0-1083 GCF_000715545.1 Opisthorchis viverrini | reverse complement strand
GTCCTCGGCGATATGCGTTTCTCTGCAGACACATCGTTGGCAGCACATATCAGATTTACTTTACCTATTGTTGCTTGAATTATGTATATTACGGTCTGTTTCAGAGAACAGGTTCAGAACCTGAGCGTTTTGATCCTGAAGGACGTGCTTGGCATGCCAAGAGCACCTCGACATATAATGTCCGGAAAGGTAATTCACTAAGAAATCCATCAGCTGAGTTATGGTCAAAGAATAATCAAACGTCTCACACGAGGGCGTCTTTAAGTACATGACATGTTTGTATTACCAGAGGATCCACTGCTTTGCACACGAAATCAGCATTATGTTGAAAAACATTTACCAGTTTAGAAAACATTTTGATATTTAAGTCAAAGCGACAACATTCGGTTGTATTGTATTGTACATTCGGTAGGTATTGAACATCATAACAGTTTGGTAAATTGATCTCATGATTTTTAAAATCTATATTTCTTGTCAATGATGGCCAACCAAATACACGCGTGCAAAGCTCACAAGAGTGTGGCAACGGATCTCCTGACCTTAATAGACGGAACGTAACACATTTTTTTCACAATTTGCTCTAAAGCTGGTGATACTGCTTATCGGCAAACGGTTAATTATCGACCTGGCTTATATAGGCACATTTTGAGTGCTCTAATGTCCCATCATTTTCCCGGATTCAGAGCGAAACAATTTATATCCATTCACTGTTTCGATAATTTGTTCGACATGGTGACCTCCACGCGGGAGGTTGGAACGTTCACATGTTTACATGAAAACGGGTGATGTGTAATGCCAATGTTTCATCACTAACAACGCTTAGTCGCTTCTAGTTCTCGAAGGGGCATCGCGTTCCTTCTACAGTCATTTGTATTCAACGTATAGGACAAACCTCCGTACAACCACGATTTAACAGGAAGTATTCTTATGAAGAGAAGATAGAGTTGGAAGGTAACGGGACCTAAGGATTTCTCCGAGGTACCTACATATCCAGTCATCCACTCAGGCAATCTGGATACCAACTGACATCACGAACGTTTTGGAATAGGTTGAGAGCTAAATCTTTTCGTGTCTCCACCCAGG
>NW_008752476.1:36247-37256 GCF_000715545.1 Opisthorchis viverrini | reverse complement strand
AGTTTGATCACATTCACCGGCTAAATTAAATTCCCTGAAACTATTTGTTACCAGTGCTTCCTGACCCCGCTGGCACTCTGTTCATTTGACCCGTCGGTTTGATTGCAGCATGTCAGAATTAGTCATTTTAAGTGACCTTGTTCGCAGCAGGATATTAATTGCCCTCCCCACCATTTTACAAATCACTTTGAACAATGCTCCCGTCTAAGTTGAACGTACCTGAGGAACGATACAGATAATGGTGCAGCGCCAGAACTGTGATTGCCAGAATTTCGGTTAAAATGTATTTGGACGCGCCGGTAACCTCGCCTTATAACGTAGAATCTAGGAGTTATTTTACTGGTATCACGAAGACATTCAGGTGGCTTTGTGTCAATGGTCGTGGTTTGTGCGACAACGTAATGTGCGCCCAGAATAATTGGTCGACGATATCCGGCCGTACTGCTGACCATTGCTCGTGAGTTTTCGTCCCGTTTGCTCTTCTCAAACTCGCCTTAATTTCCGCGGATAATCTTCTGCACCGTTTGGCAGATGCGTCGAAGACTATTGACATCAATGTTTCCAGATCACAATACTTTACTACACTGTCCCATCCACTGTGCATTCTGCCCTTCGATAACCTATACATTTATTCTGATTTGGCTTGACGAATGGAGTCGATTGACCAGGAATGGTAAAGAAGACGCGTTCAAATAGAAGACCGATATTCAGTTATTTTTTCCAAACCAGTGTGCTTATATGTGTTTTACCCCATGAACAATAGATTGCAACCGTTTACTTGGTGTCCCAAAATAAACAACCACGTGGAAAATCTCTCTTCTCTTTATTTTTTAACATCGCTACGATGCAAATGAAGATTTCTTAGCCACAACCTCTTGAAAAAAGGAATATGCGGATTTTCCCAAAGGAATCTCAATCTTGTTCGCCTCAACGTGGCGAGGCAAATTCGATGGCATTCCACTTGATTCCCTCTATTTCAAAGAAGCTTGAACATATCGTGTCAACATGC
>NW_008752476.1:28150-28750 GCF_000715545.1 Opisthorchis viverrini | reverse complement strand
GTCTGTAACCGTTTCGCTGATAAACAACTCTGCGCCGCAAGCCTCCTTCCTTTCTGCACCTTCACCGACTAGGTTTGTACAGACAATGATGGCATGTAAGAAAAAGAATTTGCTTCGAAAATTGCTTCTTGTTTGTTATAGTGGTATTCGCGAGTAGATTCAAATGTCGAATTTGCTTCAAATAATCCGTCCCTACAGATGTTTTTCAGCAATGATAATGTGTAAGTCCATGGAAACGCATTGCCCTGATTAAATAAGTTTTCCTTTGACTTCATGCCAGTTTAGAGAATAACTTGTTAATTGTAGTTTTCTAGTTCCTTTTAGAAAATGTTTGCCGTCATTGAGGAAATTTTGGGGTAAAGCTCGAGCCCTACCTCCGTTCGTGTTGCCGAACCATAACGGAGAATATTTTCAGGTGAGAGAATATCCACTTTGAAGAAAAAACACTCTACTAGAGTGGGTACAAACTTTGCTGTGCGTTGTGATATAGACGTTTATAGCATCGGTGCATGGTTTCGGAATGTTTGAGCAGCATCTGGTCGGAAGTATCACTTAAATATTGTACCAGCCTTATATATAAGTATCGATATGAGAGGCACA
>NW_008752476.1:25764-28140 GCF_000715545.1 Opisthorchis viverrini | reverse complement strand
TGAAATTACTGATCATTACACCGAAGCAAGCAGTGATCTGGACAAAATCCAGACCTCAAATTTCTTTCAAAATTATTATCATGTACCAGTCCCTCTGTCTTGCGACCAAATGACTTTTATTACCAAAATCGCGGTCGGAAGGATATGCTGGTTCTGTTATTCCAATTGTAGCACTTTATCCCTCTTGAGCGATCACTGTTTGTTGAAGCTGGAATCTCTGTTACAAAGTTTGTAAAAGTAAGTGCCTTCTTACAGGGCACCTTCGGCCCCGAAAAAAAATATTGTAGATTGCAAGGTTTTGTGAGTTGCGTCATGCTTATGTGTTTGCGAGAACAATAAAAAATAATTATGAAGCAGTTACACAATTTATAAATCTTACTCTGACTGCTCCCTAGAATAAACAAATTGAATTCAGAGATGAAGTTTTCCGACAATTTAGTGATTTGTTTTCTTCAAAATTTTCCGATCGATTTTCATAATGCACTCAATTATTAGGTTACTATTTCGGTACTTTAGTGCGGCCAATTGGGACTAAATGCACTGTGTATTTGATAACTTTAAGTTTGCTTGCCGGCATACCTGAGGTACAGGTTTTGGCTTGAACAACGTTTTTCTACTACATCCGAAGGGCAACTTTGTCACTGGCCGGTAACTTGTAGCACTACACAAAAACACCGTGTGGCACCAAGTGGCACAAATCGGCATAATGTGAATGAAATTGTATACAGGTCAAGAAGAGAATACGCGGTTGAAAACCCGTTATTTGTAAAATTCATCAACGTTTTCGGAACCAAGTTACTACCTGAACAGTCTAGCCAAATATCATACAATGTGGGGCCCAATGATGTGAGGCACACCACATGGTTAGTCTGTTGAATTTTTCTCGGTTTTCGACTGTCCCCTGGTTGGTCTCATCATGAAATTTATGTCAGTGTATCTTGCAAGCATCTTAACGGTGTTCATCATGCGATCACTTTGGTAAATATCAAAGGTGTTATCTTTGATGGCAATGTTCACAGCACTTAGCCAAAAAATCAGCAGCCGAATTTGGAAATGAAGCTTAACATGATCGAATCAAATCCAAGGGCAACTTGTCACGATGACGAATAACCAAAGACGTTCCCAGTTAGAGCGCGACAGATGCACAGGGACCAAGCTTTGTAGGTCACTGTATTCGCCATTTGTGTACTTGTAGCTATGCATTCGGTAACATCTCAAGAAAAGCACGCCAAACAGATGAAAATCGACAATATTTTAAGGATTCAAAAATGTGTAAGAGGCACTCACTAAGATACAGGAAAGCTGCACAAGGAAACATGATTAGTATGATACAGTGATTTTGATCAGCACGTATTGCTGGGGCACATTTTGAAACAGGTATTTAAGATGGGACAGATTTTGAGCGAAGATGTCAAGCAATGTTTTTCACGAAACAACGAATGCAGCTGAGACCATTACACTGCATGCCGTGTAGCGATGGCAAATCTGCAAGAGTATCAGCTCGTTAAATCTGCTGGTAGAGGAAGTTCCGGGATCTGTTTTCACGGCATGTCGATAGCGAAACCATGAAGCATTATCCGAAGAAGTATCACCCAAGCAGCGAGTGCATTCAGTATAGTCATCCAAAATGCAATTTCCAGTGTACCGCACCCCCTTCGGCGAAAAATTTCTAAACGGTTTTTCTTGCATTGTATTGTGGGTCACAGTCTCTTTGGTGCATTTCAATTACCGCAAGCACCGGTCTGAAGAGCCGATTGATAGCCTGGTGCGCTCGGCTAAACCACAAAAAGTCAATAAAAGTGCACACTGGGTGATCTATTCACCGTTGTCGTGTACAGAAGGTCAAAAGTGATACTAAGCACACAAATCGTCTGTCAAGGACGAGTGACATGACATTTGTCTCAAAGATAACTGTTATTCCGTTGGCTGTGATATAATCTCATTACTTTCGGAGCTGGTTCTCCTAATATGCTGTAAAGCTATTTGGATTTTCCATTTGACCAATAACATCTGACAGTGAAATGTGCGTTGGGGAAATGGTTTCCGGTTTTTGAGCGATTTTCCGCAGACTAAATTCTGAGTGTCACTTTGTGCAATTGATGAACGCACCACATAGAGTTTAGCAAATATCTCAATGCGTGGCACGAGAAGAAATTAGGTTTTCGGTTGCGGAAATGTTTGTCCCGGCGACTTTGGAAATCGCCTAAATAGTCATACAGAACACACTTGCAGGTTAAAAGTTTATTTTCACATAGTTCAAGGAATATCCCACTGAGACATCCAACATAAGCTTATTGTGCACAACGTGTGCGTTTTTGGTCTGATATATCAGATATATCAGATATATCAGATATATATATATATATATATAATCAG
>NW_008752476.1:23009-24791 GCF_000715545.1 Opisthorchis viverrini | reverse complement strand
AGTCTGCTGGACTGCGTCAACAGCAGCTGAGGCGAAGCCAAGCACAGATCGTGTAGGGATATCTGTACACGAAAAGCTGATTGCGAGTTTCACTTGGCAATCGCTGAGACTCCAAGGAGCAGCTCAAGCGTCTCTTTGCCTATCGGACGTAACCAGCAGTAGCATCACACGAGAATTGGGGTGTCTGAAGCATCTGACATTTCTGTTTTTGGTCCAGCTGTGAAGAGTTTGGCCATGATTAACCCAAAATGAATAACAAACTGGCACTTATAGCGGTATCCTTAAGCCAAGCACATTGTGTCAAGACATCATATGCTAAATAACGTGAATAACTGGCGAATATTCAGAGAGACTTCCCATGAATAGCGTGGGAAATTTTCTATTTTGATCAGATTGTTTCCAATTGTTGGCCAAGTGCTGAGTTTTGCTACTGTGAGACTAGTGACAATTCTGAACCCTTGGTGACCACAGTTAATTCATGAAACCTATGATTAGACTGCTCAGCACTCAAAAGTATGACCATGGGCCCTCTGCTGAGAAAAAAATGTTACCTGGCCACACCGGACTATAAAATATGAATTAGGTGGCTAGCGTGTAACTTTCGGTGTGCATCATCACTTCCTGCGAGCATCCCATAGCTGAATAACAGCAGATTCAAACACCTACTCCGAATTGAGAACAGGGGATCGATTTTTAGTGGAATACCCGTGATTGAATGCAGTATGCATACCAACCATTGGGGAGGCGACCTTCTTCAACACACATAATTCCACATAGATAAAGTGTATCAAATGTTTCTGGGGATTCGCTTGCTTTGCACTTATGGACCAGGGCTAACTGGTTTAACACATGAAAGCAAAATGCTGCGACCCCACGCAGCCCCCTCCCTTTTGTAGTAACATTCAAATGGATTGGGCGCAACAAATTTTTCAGACTGACCAAGCGACCAAAGACTTGCAGATTGAAGGGTCTCGCTTTAAATTCTAGTGGTGGCACTATGTACGTGGTCAATTGGTTGTGTTTAAATTCATTTGGTTTGACTAACCATTAATTATTTTAAATATGTATGCAACTTACAGGTAATTTGGCTCTGCCCATACACGTCTGCTGGCAACAGGTATACTGAAAGAGAATCAATGCAAGTATTATATGTAGCCTGCGAGCCAATCGAAATGTGATGGCAAAGCCAGCGGGAAAAGAACTGCACACAGTGTTTAGTAATTCCGTTGTAGAAAATGATGCTTATGCTCTCCAACTAATGGGAGGCGAATCAACCCAACGATATCCATGTCGCTTCACATTACCTCGCACACTCAACTTACGTCCGAAGACCACCAGAAGAATAGTTGGGCACCGTAGCATGTTTGTCCGCCAAAACCTGCTGACTGTGTGAACACGTACCCCAGGCGTTTTTAAACAATCACCGCCAACTCATCTAACGTCACGATTGGACGAATGCTTTTTGACCAATCAGGAACGGCTTTGTTTTCGTATGAGAGCGTGCACCAAAAGAGAACTAGCCTGCGGAGTAAGCCAGACGGACCATTGGCGGCTTTATTCAACGAACGCATCCCACGTATTCTGATACAATACTACCACTTTCAAAGTGGACTCATACATACGTCACCAGGGAGTTAAGAAATAACCTAAATTGTGTGGGCACTCAAGAACCTGAGGAGAAATTTATTACCGAACGCATGTTGACACGATTTGTCCAAGCTTCTTTGAACTAGAGGGGATCAAAATGAATGCCATCGAATTTGCCTCGCCAGAGAAATGTTG
>NW_008752476.1:20329-21491 GCF_000715545.1 Opisthorchis viverrini | reverse complement strand
CGCTCTTCCCCTATGAAGTACGATTTTTCCACTTTCAATCACACACGCGTCTGCCTCATCCGGGCAGATTTACAAAGCGAAATATCTTGACCGCACTCAAGTTCCAGTACTAACTTTATGAATTAGTGAGACTACTTCTTTTGGCAAAATGTCCTCGGAGTGAATGCAGCCTACCAGGCACAACAAGTACCCCCCATAGCTACACCTAACTACACTACCCAATAACGCAGTGACGATATCACTCCGATTGGTGATGAAACGTTTGCAATCAAATTGCCCAGGTAAGCGAACAAGCCAGTGACCATGTACACTACCAGAGCGGCCAACATTTTCCTCTACGGACTACCAGAAATGTTTCAACATGTTACCAGCGGATCGAGACTATGAAGACAAACTGCTCGAAAAACACCAATTTCGGAGAACATTTCCGAGCACGTCCTGTCAACATCATAAGTCCCAAAAATTCGTAAGCGCAAACGAAACAAACATGCAGAGGTTAACGACAGCCTGTCTATGCCAATGTTCATCATTGAACGAAGTGCAGGGATGTTACTCCGTTTATATTTGATATCTGTACAAGCACTCCAAATCCCCGTGGATCAAGTTAACCAGATCGACCGTGAAGTAGTCCATTTGGCTCTGGGAGCGGCATTTTCGAAACTCTGCCTCTGACAGCGGGTGCGATTCATGGCTGACGCGTCACAGTTTATGACAAGCACATACTCAATGCAAACCAGCCAAACACAACACCTCCCCATAAAATAATTGGGAAGAAATAAGGTTGAGATAGAATACGCCTCTGGGCAGCAATGTGGGTCTTCGACGAGGTAGACAAATGGAAGAATGCATGATGTTATAGGAGAGCACGGAGGATAATTCCGATTAAGTGGAATCAAATTCAATATGAGATTCATACAACATGGCTGCAGAGCACGGAGTTCCGATTAAGTGGAATCAAATTCAATATGAGATTCATACAACATGGCTGCATGACATTCTTCGCCCACCCGATACGGGTCGGGTCGTTTCAGGGATTTTGCCCAGTAAAGTTAGCACTGGAAATTGAGTGCGGTCCAGATGTTTCGCTTTGTAAATCTGCCCGGATGAGGCAGACGCGTGTGTGATTGAAAGTGGAAAAATCGTACTTCATAGGGGAAGAGCG
>NW_008752476.1:15836-19194 GCF_000715545.1 Opisthorchis viverrini | reverse complement strand
CAAATGGACTGTTTCAAGGTCGATCTGGTTAACTAGATCCCAGAGGATTTGGAGTGCTCGCAGAAATATCAAATATAAACGGAGAAACATCCCTGCGCTTAGTTCACTGATGACCATTGGCATAGACAGGCTGTCGTTAACCTGTGCATTTCGTTTGCGCTTATGAATTAGTGAAGAAATAAGGTTGAGATAAAATACGCGTCTGGGCAGCAATGTGGGTCTTCGGCGAGGTTGACAAATGGAAGAATGTATGATGTTATAGGAGAGCACGGAGGATGCTTCCGATTAGGTGGAATCAAATTCGTCCGTGTCAGTGGCAGTGAAGTCATTGCGAACGTTGTGGTGGTGCTATTATTGACTTGTGGGGAGGAAAGTGAAGCCCCACTGCCTATGGTTGTCTTTATTGCTTGAACAATTAACATTCCATCTCGCCTGAACAAACGGTATGACCTCGTAATCCAATGTGATGTGAGGAGAGTGATTTTGGTCGAGTTACCCGGCGTAAAGTGGGTGGTCAATATGAGATTCATACAACGTGGCTGCATGACATTCTTCGCCCACCCGACACGGGTCACCAAGTTTCAGGGATTTTGCCCAGTAAAGTTAGTACTGGAACTTGAGTGCGGTCCAGATATTTCGCTTGGTAAATCTGCCTGGACGAGGCAGACGCGTGTGTGACTGAAAGTGAAAAAATCGTACTTCATAGGGGATGTGCGTGAATGACATAACGATTGACGGAGCCATGCTAATAAATGCCCTGGAGTGGTTCTGTGTGTGAGCTTCATGAATTTCCAACCAGTTTCTTCAAATTTTAAATTTCACCGAGTGAGCAAATGTCTCTCGCAAAACCACACACGAATATGTTTTCAACTAAGTTCCAACCAGATCGCGCCGTATGAACTGTGTGTTTGAGCTGCTGAGCATGCACACTCTCCACTATATTGCACTTTTTCCGCAGTGAAATTCACCAGATTACAATGCGCTATAACGGGGACACAGGAAAATCTTTTCTAAGGTCATGGCTGGTGACTTGTTTGAGTACGTGAGATAATTTCATAATTCTGCCAAAAATTCTACACCACCGCTCAATACTGCACATCAGGTGGCGCGTCCTGAAACGAGGCAGCATCAACTTAACTCTTGTGTGGACCATATTTTTTCTCCATAGCAGCACTATTTGGTTGGTAGCAGTTAATCGTTGGTAATCTTGAATGACCTTAAACTTGGCATCCTTGATTTCGCGATGCCATTTTTGTGCCATAAGTGTCCTATGTTGCAGCAGTGTCTGTTGACGACGGCTGATCCTGAGAACTCAATGAGCACAGCTTTGTTCACACTGATTGAAGTAGTTTTCGACTGCGTGAACGCAGCTTTGTTTCTTCCAAGACGCACTCACCAGGTCCGCTTGCGTTTATTCACTAAGTGAGCAGTTTCAATTTGACCATATATATCACGACCTCCAACCAAGCTGAACTCCGTGAAATTATTGGTATCAGTAATGCCTGAGCACACCGACACAGCCTCCATTAGTTCTGTAGTTATCATCACTATGGGAGCACATTAGTCATTTCAATTTCTTAAGTGCGCACCCCGATATTTGTTACCCTGTCTACTGGTTCTCAAATCATTTTGAACAATGCTCACATCTTTGTTGGACATAACTTAGAAACGATCTAGACAATGGCGCAGCACAAGCATTCCGATTGCCTAGAAGCTTTTACGGAATTTTTACGTGCGCATCGGTCATCTATCCGGATAACCAACACATTCTGAATTTTCTCTAAGTTAGTCGAATTTTCCTCAAAGAAAATTGTGTCAGAATAATGTTTTCATTATTTGTTGCCAAATTTCAAACGCGTTTATCGTTTCACGGCCTGTAATCAAGTGGAGTAGAACAATTGTTTACTGACATATCCAACTACGGCCCGCAACTGATTATCCATTCATGAACGACTACAACATTGGTAAACATATTAACCCCACTGACCGTAAACAGGTTGCTCAGGGTTAAGAGAAATTCACACGGTGATTGAGAACCCGGTGGCAACGCGAAGACTGGTGATATTGAGTAAACGAGGGCGAAATCGAATGTCTCACGTGAATACACTCCTATCAGTCTTGTCAACAACCGCGAAATGCTCCCGCTCAATGTAGCTTCACCGAAAACACGGTTTTGAAGATTTTGTCACTTGTTCAAATGGTCATGGCGTGTGAGCGCACTATTCTCCTGATTAGTTCTAACAGGTTATGCAGCTATATAGTCAGGTAGTGTTGTGAGGCGACATGGGTCGGATACCTCAAATTATCTCTTATTCCCCGACTGGGGGGAACAACCCAGTCCGATAGGCAAAACAAGGACATAGCCGTCGAAATACCAGTTGGATGCGGTTTTGATGCGGCAACGTAAAGTATCGGCGAAGGCGATTGCATTCTCGAAGATTCGTGCGTGCACGTCTTCTGTCACCCTGACATCCTGTTTAAACCATCTTCCGAGGCCCCCGTAGCACACCACGACAAAAACTCTCGCGCGTAGAATGACTTCAGGCATGCGCAAAATTGTATTATGCCAGAAGAGTCATCCCTTTGTGTGTATCTGAGTATAATTGTGTATTCCATTAAGAAAAATCGGAATGTACGTGAAAGAATATGCGAACAGAGTGTGCATCGTATGCGAAAAGCATTGTTTGAATATTTTAACTCAGGTAGAATCTCCCAATTATGGATGCCAATAATCCTGAGCGCGTTTGCCCAACGGAGCAACAGTTCATCTGCTCTCAGGGCCATCCTCGAAATGTGTTCTACTCTTTATCGAGCTTCAGGTAAATAAAAAAATTGTTGACACAAACCTTGATTACCTGAGCGGGGGTCAGGCACTGCAACATCGGTGTTGACACCAATGTTTGCCGCCTCATTGTTGGTTTCGAGTTTGTCGACTTGATTGGCAAGGGTTGGATGGCGTGAGAAATTTGATTTTATTCCATTTTGCAGAATATCACTGGTCTTCAGGTCACCAATCCAACATTTTCAACGCAAGTTCAAATGTCTTGGAGGTCCATCATTGACAGCAGCCCTTCTGGTATTTTGAAGTCAGACAGCAACCGTTCGATTAATGCCAGGACGTCAGCATTGGCGACGCGACTATCACAGTTGGATTTCGAGAGTGACACGACGCGACGTCATCCTCGGTTGAACCAAGTGTTATGGGCTTTCGAGTGGGACAAACAGTTAGTTTCGGGGGCACCAGCAAATCCGCATTGTGTGGTGTGCATTGTGCATTGCGTGAGTCCGAATCTTTGTGGGACCCAGATGGAAAATTGGGCGACCATGTTTGTGTGACTAATTATCTTGACGTGAATTC
>NW_008752476.1:2644-13842 GCF_000715545.1 Opisthorchis viverrini | reverse complement strand
AGGAAAATACTGGTGGTTTAAATCCGCTGCGATATCTTGCAAATATATAGGGGTATTATGATTTATTACCTTAGCGTCCTTACATTGTAATGCAATATTTTCATAATGCAGGCGGAATTAACACTGACGAATACGGTTATTCTTGCACCTGCCACATATAACGGATTCGAGAAACGCCAGTGTCAATATGTTGTTAAAAAATCTGCCAACAACTGTTGTCCAACCTTTTCGAATTGGACCTTCCAGTGTTTCTCAAGAATATAATGTTCCAAATTCCAGCTATATTGTATTCTCATGGTAACACGACGAGATTTTTAGGTGATCCAAAGAGAAATATAAACCAGATGAAACCACCGCGAATGCCGTGAGGTTGGCCAAGAAACTATGTGTGGCTGAAGACAAGTGTAGACAAGCAGAAGACAAGTAGCCGAACAAACGCATCATTCATAGAAATGTGGCTCCCCTCATTTTTCTCAGGCAGCCAGCGCACTCAGAATTGCGTAGGAGAGATCTTACCGTACTAAATTTCGGTAGCTGAAACGGCGAGAAACTTTCATGATTCAAAACAAATAACAACTATGGCATTTTCCAAGAGGCTGCCGGAAACTCGTGCAAATTACTGAGTAACAGTACCAATGACCATCGGGCATTGAGCAGATCACTGCACGAAATGCGGCTTCAATGTGTTCACAGGAAAACGTAAACAGCAGAATAATTCTTGTGAGAGAAGTAGCTTGTGAAATATGTGACTGGTGGGCAAGTAAATATAGCATTTCGGTGCACATCATAAAAGCGATCAACAAAAGCATCCCCCATATTCCAGTACATCTTTTGGTAATCGCAAATAATGACCAACTGATTGAGAAAAGAGTGTAACCGTAGTTATAAAGCGTTCCACCTGACAAATAGGTGTTTGATACTGTTGGTGGTAGAGTTGCAGGTTTCATGAAGAATCTCGTATGCGAAACGCATGCATGGGGAGATTTGCCATTCTGTGTATTCACATAACGTATTTATTTAAGGCACCGGGCTGAAGCGGCGTTGCCTGAGCCCTGTACAAGCTTGCAATGTTTGGTGACGCGGATTCACAAAGATTACCGATAGTATTCTCAGCGCACCCTTTGAAAAAATCTGAACAAGACAAAGATGTGCGCGAAACGGTTGGGATGAATCTGGGCCTTGACCCATTGTTTATTACCCGGATTCACAGCTTATGGAAGCGACCACAATGAATGAATGTTATTATGGAATCAATCCCAGCTTGACGGTGAACACGGGTCGCAAATGATAGTGAAAGCAACCTAAAATCAGGTGGCGATTCTGTCATCAGTTAGCAGATTTTGGATCGCTGTGGGCAGAGGGACGGATTGTTGAAGAAGACAAGAAATATAGGATTTTGTGGAATTTCTTGTTCAAAGCAAAATAGAACTCTAAGTGGACGACGACAGGCGATTAGTTTGTGGTCCTGTTTGTGTGGTGGGTGAACTGTTAGGCGTTTTCGTTCCAAGGACCCGCATGGCAAAACACACGAGGTCTTCATAGGTTCGGCGGCGATAATTACGTAGGCGGCAATCTCAGCAGACAGACAATAGCATGGCAGACGAGCTCTAAGCGCATACAATAATCAAAGTAGGTTTTATTCTTGTTCATGTGAGATGAGGAAGCACAAACTGTCTCATTAATGAGAATTGTTTAGAGTGCCCACCCTTGTCTTTGGCACGGTGCCACCCAAACTTATGTGTTCGTGATGCCCAAAAAAGACCTTCCTAGCGGCGAACCATAATTTCCAGAGCGATTTGTACCATCCGTCCTATATACTCACGCATAATGCGTCTGCGATATACAATTCAATCATAATCTCATCATTTATAAAACGAAAAACACTTTTTTGCGGATTTGGACTGTTCACAAGTTTAGCAGTTTCGAAAAGCTTACATGAAAGCCACGAGGATCTGTTGCTCAGTCAACAAATCAAGAAACCCGCTGGGCAACATTGAAGTTACATATAAGCAAGCAGAATCAAATAACTCATTGTTCGGAAAGTTTGTCAAAAACGAGCCACATGAATTAAGCTCAGTCCGACGAAATACTCGTAATACTCATCAGTTATCAGTCGATGTCCTTGTTCACCGCCCAAAAGAAGTAAGGACAATTCAGGGTTTCCCAAAACAGCATAGTTTGCTTAAGGCAGAGCGTTATGCCTTGGCAGGAAATACTTGTACAGGACTACCGGTGTAGGGTGAATCTATTCCCCTTTTGTAATGTTCTCTCCTGTTCACTGAGAGTGGATCGTCGAAACCCTTGTTTAATTATCGGGGCACTAAACACAAATAGGCAACAACCGTTGGAAAGTCGTCACGAACAACGAAAAATCGTTGCCGCCAACTAAACCGCTATTTTAAATAAAATCACTGAGATCTGTTTTTCAGTGAAAATGAATCATATATCCGTTTGCTCATCGGTAAAATTGTGGTGCAAAATAAACTCCTAACTTTGCTTAAATTTGCAGAGGATTTGGGGAAAACTTTTGGCGACATCATCGAACGCGAGCATGATAATAATCGAAATGATTCTTCCCAAAAATTATATTTTCCAAAAACTCATGTAGGTGTGCTTGCTCGAGTCAAACGTTTTGTATATTTTCCGTATAGTCGCCTTTGTGTCCGATAAGCCTGACCTTTATGTTAAAAGATTCCTGTTATGGACGCATGGAAAATTCCCTTGTAAAATTATACAAAGGTTTTAACATCGAAACATGGAGCAGCTTGACGGAAATGAGATTAAAAATACTATTTTAAAAATACTCAGCAAACCAAATGGTGTACGAGGATGATATAGGCGCTGGTGTATCAACTAACTGTAAAAGAATTAACCCGTTGATTTTGGAAGTCAACATAGTGTGCCATATTTTGCGTCCTGATGGCTGGAGGACGGGCAGCTTCGTTCATTTCGGTAGTCTAAAATTCAAATAGCTCCCCGATGTAGTGCGCTGAAAATGTGGATTCTGGAAGACGATAGTTGATGAATTGGTTGAACCTTGATAAGCAGAAGAATGAGATTCTCGGTTTAAAAAAATCAAACCATCATAGTTTAGTTTTTCGGGCGAATTTAGTCGAAATCGAACGATTTTCAACCACAAGCTAGTGCCGACCGTTCGTCCTTGTGAATGACATATCCTGAATCCTACTTTCTTTGCAAATACGCCCAGCTGCAATCTTGAGCATCACATGTGTAATGGTCAGAAATTAGACCACAGAAAAACAAGATTTGTCCACATTCTATGTTCCAGTCAGGCCTCGGAGAGATCAAAAGCACCTTAATAGGCGTATGGTCCAAAAATTCTCGTGGCATGGGAATTGTTTCACCTACGGTATTTCCAAGCCTTCCAGCATGTGGTGACTTCAGTTGCAGAACAAAACATTGATTTAAAGCTATGCTCATGGTTCTCGTAGTTCTTCGCATGGCGTCAGACGAACAAGCATGATGTCACATCCTACATTTCCGGATAGTTAGTATTCCGCTTTCTCAGAAAGGTATTTCAATCATTCCAATTCGAGAGAATCCTGTACGAGACAAATACAAACACGTGTTCGGTTGTACACCGGGTAATTTAACCAAACAGAGATCCGCAATACGGAGAGCACAGAGGTGGACAACGGTGGAACCAAAAGAGGTATTCTCCGTGCAGCTCGCTACTCAGTGTGATGGCAACTCGACCTCCATCCGCGTGATTACAGATGCTCAAATTGCGGCTGAATTTGAATGGCAGTGAAGTTCTTGTTTCCAGTTGTTATCCAAATTGTCCACTTCAGCTAATGAAGCTGCAGGCACTGGATACCAATTCTCCATACCATCACAAAAACGCTTTCGAATAAATCGTGGTTGTTTGGCGCCGAGCATTTAATGGTGAAGAATGTCAGCTGATGCTCACGATGACGGCAAGGAGAGCCTGAGTCTTTCAACAAGGTAAACAGTCTTTCAGGCCATTAGAATGTAGGTTATTTTGGCAGGAGGACCTGACTATTTCAATTTGGTGAAATTCATTTCTCATGAAATTTCTATCTGAAATCAGCGCAAAATATGAACGGTCAGAATATCCCTTGAAGCTTTCAACCCACTGTAGCGTCAGAACTGATTTTCCCCATATATATTTGTTGGAGAACTCGGTTGAAGGTTCGCTAAATTATGAAGATTTATATATTTGTTCCTTCGGAGACATCTACAGACATTAGCCGATTTGCCGATAAAAGTCATTAAAATTTCCAGTACGGACTTTGTGTCCAATAGCGTTTTGTTTAGTTTTAAATATAACACAGTGTACCAAAACTGGCTGAATTGCGTGATGACCTGAGCTTTGAGTGTCCGTCGCCAGATTAAAACGGGCTAATCGGGTGGTTTATAAAAAGCGAAATAATTTAGAAAAAGTTAAATCATTTGTTTTCCACGGAGTCCCCTACAAACCCCTCTAATAAGCAGATTTGTCTTGCGTGTAAATCTCGTCCAGTAACAAATTTCATTACGTTTCCTCCTCTGGGGTTTGCGACCTAAATCTGCAGCGCAATCACCGTCCGGATTCAGGACCGTGAAGCATTCAAACGCACTCGCTGACGTATCTGCGCAGGCGTGCTGGGGAACCAGGTAGACAGCTATGATTGCGTGGAACAGGAGAAGCAGCTTTCCAGGTTTCACTCAGAGAGCTTAAAATCCAAAAGTCTTGAGGCTAGTTGCTTTAAGTTTAACATCCTCAGCTATTCATAATGGATATTCAGACAATATCATTATGCTGTCATGCTTAGTTTTAATTTTTTAAGTAAACATCAGTTTCTTTGGTTATACCGATGCACCGTCCACTTGGCTTTTGTGTGGACTGCCTAAAATATTCGCGCCGGAACAGGAGAACCTGCAGTGCAAATTCTAAAATCCAGACGTTACACCAGACTGATCTAATAATGTGCGGTTCTGTGTGTATGTTACTCTCTCATCATTAATTAGGTTAAGACTTCCATCGGTCAGTTACGTAAATTTTGAGATCGTTTGTCTTGACCAAAAGGGATTTTCCATCAAAAAACCTTAAATAAAAAGTTGAATAAAACAATATAATAGTGTAAATAGGGTCATCTTGAATGCACGATTCTTCACCATTGAACCTTCTAACGTTTTTTGCGGGCAGGTCACTACTGTCCATGTTCATCTAGTGCGTGGGATTTCGACAAACCGAGAGCGGCTAGGCGAACTCTCCCAACAATTAAAAATGTTTCCGTGGTTTGATAAGCGTCAGGTTGTAAACTTCCACTTTTGTCGAACGCCGAATCCATAGGCAAGCACAGTGACGACTGGAAAACCCATCTTTTCGCTTGGCATTCGTCTGGGTGGGTTGCAAAACTTTCGGAATTTCCGCATCACCTGCTACACAGCATTTTTTTTTCTTCCCAGCGTGCCGTTGGTGAGTGTCTATCTCGAAAGTGCAAAACATATTACGAATTCGCACATGGTTGACTTGCGAATTGCTTCTTTCTTGCTCCCCAAATCGTTCGCGGTAATTTTCATCAAATTTTCAAATCCTGGTCCAAAAGTTTTCTCGCTCATAATACAATACACAAATTCGTTCGCTTCACGCTTCAGAGGAAGCTGGTTGCACACATACGTCTTCAAGTGTAGCACGTTGTAAGTCATTACTGAAATGAAACAGATCATTGAAAACCGAATCCAATGGTGGTGATTTGATCCTCAGAATAACCAGGTACTGACCGCGCTGCATATGGCGATCAGAAAAGTTCTATATGACAAGCCACAATGAAACAAGTGAACAAAGTAGGATGGAAACACAGAATACTCTTTCGGTGAGTACGGATCATGTGGAGGGTTCCAAATATCTCCGCGTGCGTCTCTGTTCGCGTTCAATTTCGCATAAAATTTCAAAGGAATTTCGTGCTATAATTGTGTCAAAGCTGACTTATCTATAGTAAACCGTGAAAATATAGCGCTCTTACGCACTGTCTATTTACGTTTTAATTTACAAACTTTTCGTATGCACCTGCCCCATGATCGGTCGAGTACTGCTACACGTTGAAATAAAAAAAACTGATCTTTTTTAAAACATGTCTATTCAAATAGGTTTGCCGATGATCTAGAGTAGTAAATCATTAATCACAGCGTCTTCAGGCGTTTGTTATAACGTCTGTTAAATATAGACCAACGGAACTGATTTTATCCATTCAGAATTTTCCGGTTGAATTTTATTTTCCGCCTGCAAACTACAGATGAGAGATGGCTCTAGCTGAAGTACTGCTCAGTTATGGGAAAAACTCACAAGTACAGAATATTCGTCTGAGTTTTCTTCCCCATGACGGCACTCCTAGAAGCTACAGATGACTTAAGAGTTTCATTACTAGACTGTTTCACCGACGATGATTCGAACTTGTCTTCGACTGGCACGTGACGAAAATTATGTTGTTCCGTGTTAGTAATACCGTATTCCCTCTTGCAAACGGAAATGACAGTCCGTGAAATTCTAATAAGTCTAGTCCTGTTAAACAATTTTGAGCAAATTACGTTTTTTACTACAGTTGGGTCCTGCATTGCCCAGCGTAGGATTATCGCATATTCAGCTATTCGGTTTCCATTTTTTTCCTATACAATTCGTCACAATCCACAGTTTCTATCTGTGATGCAGCCAAACTGGTCCGTCCGTTGTCTGCTCATAAAGGCCGAGTTTGCTTTACACATAACGATGTGCGATAACGTGCTTGTGGCCAGTATAGTATCCGAAATTCGGTTTTTGGAAATACATTGGCTCTTTTATTCCACTTATGTCTGCAAGCCATTTACCGCTTACTGGCTGCGGATATGGCTACAAGTGAGCGCATTAAGGATATCATGGTCACATGACCAACAAAAGGTTTTGTTCAGTAAAACGTCAAGATAAATTTGCTGCAAGGTTCTACCTCACACCTGTAAGGACTCGCACTGACGCACAATGCTGATACTCTTTGTTTGAATTTTGTACACTGGGAGAGCCAAAAATTTAACTGGTTTAATATGATGCCAGCTCCACTACCAAGTCCAGTCCGTTGAGCTGCATCACTTTTTTGTCCTAAGGTATCAACGATAGTAATGTTCATCTGAGACGGTGCAGTTACGTGCCTTCTGGCACATATCAAGATCGTTGAAGTACCCACGCCTACCATGGATGCGCAGGAGACCAAACGATTCAAAATGTGCAAGACGCACCATTCAAAGCCGTAGCCATATGAAATCTTTTGAAGGTCGAAAAAAATGGCAAAAAGGCTTTGCGAATTGCAACCGTCGTACTCAGATACTTCACACACTTGCCAGAACGAGTTTGTGAAAAACGGTTAGGTGTCTCTCAGGAGTAAGGCGCTACGTGTCTGAAATACGTACATAGCTAACTGTGTCCCTTGTTTATGGTATTTTGCGAGAAGATATTCACCAGTGATTCTCCGCCTTATCTCCACATATTCACGACTAAATAGCTCAGATTACACGGGACATCTATAACACGATATCAGATAACCTTTCGAATTTGATGTCTGCTTCTCCGAACAGAACCGAATTTCGATATTTGCGAAATTCCTTATAAGCTCAGATGCCTTTCAGATCATCAAAATAGTTTTTATTTTCGAATATCAGTTCTGAGGCTTAAATTGCACCGAGTTTGGCATTCTTGAAAACTTGCGTAAACGCCGTCAAACGTCATGTATTTGAATGAGTGCGCTGGGATGTACTTGAATAAAGCAACCCGAAAGAATTTTGGTATGCTCGTTTGGTCTGCTTTGAGTTGGTTCTGAAACCAAAACTCCTAATTTTTTTGGCTAATAAAATGTCGAGGTGCTAAAATCTTTAATGGACAGCAAAAAACACAGAAACTAGGGTGGCACGGCCTTAAATACGGAAGTCCAGATCCTTCTTCCCAAAATCATCTGATGGGCAAAGTTATAGCCCATTTGCGTTAGTCCTAAAGAAACCAGAAAACATGTTTTCTACAGTAATTTTACTAAATTCCATAAGAAAATTCTCCTTGCGACTCCACAGACATGGGAATGTTCAGTCCGGAAACCTCTCAAAGCACTGGTGAGCTAATATCATCGCAGTACTTTGTATTGCGTGCAGTTTATTTCTCCTTCTGCCATTCCGTTGTTTCTTTTGTTTACTACTGAATATAGAAGAAAGGACATCTGGTTTTGTCTAGACACATTTGCATATCGAACCGATCCGCGTGGGTAAAATGCGTCACGGAATGGCGGCAATTAGAGTTTTATTGCGCTATTCCTGGACTTTTTGGGAACGCTCAAACAGCCAACGGCAAGTTTCTTCTTCGTGACGCTCACCTGGTCGAAATAGCCTGTCAGTTATTGTCGGTATTATGTATAGCGTAAACAACACGTTGCACATGCACTCGCTTGCCAACCGCAAACGAATACACCTTGTCGATTGCATACAATATGTAATCCGAGAGGAATCTCGGGGAATGCGCAAACAGCTGAATATCAAGGTGGTTGAAACCAGTCAGGAAGCATCAAACATGTGTCAGCAAAGTGATGACTACTTTTCCGTCAAGGTAACATATTGCAACGTCTAAAATAACTCAATACTATTACGTGGGCCTTTTGCAGCACAATCAGGCGAGGAACATCACAGGTGAGCGGCTCCGTTGGGTCTCTTATCAAAACCAGTATTATTCGCGAAATGTCAATTCCACTGGCAGTTACCATATTATTTAGTTCTTTGTGAAAAAATGTGACCAACTTGCCACAACTGATCTAGGCAATTGGGAATTACAATTTCATTGGACAGGTCTTTCTCACTCAAACATTCGGTAAAGTACCGCAAAACCAATTCGGATTAATGGCATCAAGTTTCGGAAATTCCGTTATTTCGGAGTTTGCACGTAACAACAACGGGTTGATTGGATGAATAAATGCGTATTCTGAAACCCGAAGCGCTGTTCTTTTTCATCTCGCGGGCAGAAATTATAGCAAACTTGCTACGATATTTGTCCATTTTCTAAGATATAGAGCCCTTGGCAGGAAAAAATGTGTAGATTGCATACAATGAAGGATGGAGACGGTAATGAACACACATTTAGTTTGTTTGGCAGGCTATTTATGCATTGTCAGGTTAACACTGCGGTCGACTTTTGGTCAGACTGGTTGACCTGGACACAGTTTTATCGCTGGGACTTTCGGTGTTGCCCGACAAGACACCGAAAGTTCTCATTTGAATCCTTCATTTCTGAAGACGATTCGAAAGACCAAAGAGGGTGTAGGCGCTCTGTGCTGTTGGTTTATGCTGAAAACATTGACGACTACGCCGAGGATTCAGCGAGTGAAATTGTCCGACGATCCAAACTTCAGGGAACACAAAACTGACGGAATAATAACAGAGGATGGTTAGCATACTGTGATTGGTGTCAGTTTCACATGTCCAGTCGCTGAGGCAAGCGCGCGTATTACGCAATTAACGTGCATACACTTGGGACTGGGTTTTCGTGTTGGGCCCGGTTTGCCACGCTCGTGTCGTCCTTGTATACTGAAGTAGGCCACACGAAACTGCAAGTAACTGGAAACAGTTAGCCCTGTTAACACACGTGACACGCGACTGACTGAGGGCAGCACTTCGGCGCACTTTGATGTCAAGATTCTACTGTTGAATGTGTACCAAGACTCAACTAAATCCCTCATTTATGAATGTTTTGGGCCATCGCTTTAATATAGAAAGCCCCGATGGCGTCAAGGGTGGTGAGCTTTCTTATCTGCTCCATTAGACTAGGCCCACAAAAGTATATAGAGTAAATTATGGGATGTGAATATCTCTCAGAATAATACGACCTTGTGAATCTGATGCGTTCATCATTTGAGCCAATAGTGATGGCCACTCGACGTATTTTTGGCATATATATAGCGTCGACCTTGCTGACATCGGCAGTTGTCAGCAAGCCAGTTCTGCATTGCTTTGCTCCTCACGTAGTTGTCAGTTGACTGATTATCCCAACGAAGAAATCATTAGTCACCGTTAGAGCCGATGGGAAATTTTTCGGCAGGACGTCTTCCTTGAGATTCTCAAAAGTCCCACATATTCAGGTGAAAGTGTAAAGTAATCACACGGTCAACACATGAACGGAAAAATTATCTTCGGTTACATACTTGGGTCATTAATGTGAGAAGAAGAAAAGGCCAAAGCATGCGCTGCGTTTGGATTCACAACCAACAACAGACAGCAAGAGAGACAGACAAAATGGCCTACTGTCACATGACTTGATTCTTCTACTTTAAACATTATGACCGTACTGTCGAAAACAACGCGAAAAAAGCCTACCCTTGATTACAGAACCTAACTTGGCTTTCCAGCTGAACGGTCAACCACCCGTTAACACTGGTTAACCGGTTTACTCCACCTACGTGCCCCTAGACTACAGCTTACAGATTAAATCCAGTTATGACACCGCTTGCCACGCCTGAAAGTGTTCCTAGAATATTCTCAAAAATTTCGTGTATGCCCTGAACTCATCAATGTCTATCTGTGGTTCCATTCAAGAAGAACTACAGAACGCTGACCTCACTGTTGGAACTGTCCTGGGTATGTGATTTTATCACCACTTACTGTTTTATCACAGAAGAAGTATAATGCTACTGCGATTATAGCCGTTTCGACCGCATGAAAACCCATGGGAGCCGGTGCCCAAATCGACAGGCTTGATCAGTTGCGTGTATCAGATAGTTTCTTTGTTCATTCTGTAGGATGGACACAACGGCTGGCGCACGCTTAAATGTAAAGTTGGGTGCGCCGACCGTTGCACCGGACACCGGGTGGAATCTGCGTGCCGTTGTGGCTGTTACGGAGCACATATTTTGCTATTGCGTAGGGTAGCAATGTGTTTAGTAGAACTGAGTAAAGACAATGAAGCAACGTGAAAGATCAGTTGGCAGGTTTTACAAGTTTCATATATGGCGAATACGAATTGGTCAGCAAAACATCGGCGTTGATTGCCAAATGTTCGAATTCTAACAAAAATGGCATTTTAATTGGGAGATTTTTTTCCAGCCAAATCTTGGAGATTACCTTCACGCGCCACAAATTTCCCACTAGGGGCGCTAGGATATTTCGGTTTCCCGAAGACATGCTCAACAGATTGCAACAAGGTTAAATGCCAAAAGTCGGTTTCAATAGACGACAGTTGA
>NW_008752476.1:0-2223 GCF_000715545.1 Opisthorchis viverrini | reverse complement strand
AAAAGGTAAACATGGACTCGCAAGAACGTCTGGGAGGTCGTTGACGTAGGTCAGAAACAGGAGTGGTCCCAAGACGGAGCCTTGAGGAACTCCAATGGAGACCGGCGCTGGAGAGGAATAGGTTGAGCCTATTCTCACTCGGAATGACCTGTCTGATAGGAACGCCTTGATCCGCCTTGAATCCCGTAAGCCTCGAGTTTGTGGAGCAGCGGGACGTGTGGTACCCTATCAAATGCTTTTGAGAAGTCGAAAAATATGGCATCCGATATGAGTCCTTCGTCCTTGGCTTGGGTTAAGCTGTTCATAAACACGAGCATGTTTGTCACGCAAGAACGGTTTGGGAGTAATCCGTGTTGGGCTGGAGATATCAGATTGCTGGAAGTAAGGTGATCTAGGATGGCTCGCTTCAGAATGCGTTCCATCACCTTGCACGGCACGCTAGTGAGGCTTATAGGCCTATAGCTGCCAGGATGCTTAACCTGGTGACATTCGGACGGGTCAAACCTATAAGTAATGAATATGGGCCACTCATTGATCACCATAAGTCTCCCAGGTTGAAGGATGCTACTTGTCTAGATATTCAAGTTATTCGACACACAAAACTAGTCAGGTTTTCCAATATTCCGTATACTACTAGATTAGGCCAGTTTGAGTTGTTGTTAAAGAGGAACAATTTTTAACACCCGTTTCCAGTGCACAATTGAGCTCTACCCTCACACACTGAAGTATCGCCAAACTGTGCTGTCTGCTGCACGAGACCTCCACAGGCATCGTGCGTCCGGTTACCGGCGCGCCAACAATGCAAAGTCTGTCAGAAGTTAGGAAACACATTTGTACTATCATTGCTTGCCTCTGAAATCATATCTTTCATTGATTGTTCGATTCCCGTTGGTCTCGTTAACGGGAAATAACGAGTGGTAGGTTTTATTTATGGGGAACAATAACGCTATAAAAACAAAGACAATTTGCATGTGGGCGTGATTATCGAACCAGGTGTTCGCAGAAATCATGCATAGAAGGATCACCGATGAGGTGGTGGTATGACAGAAAACAAGTGTACTTTGCTTAAGCAGTGATGCTAAACCAAGTAATCGTTGGACACCAAAGGAACCGGAAAATCGGAAAACCAATTAACAGGTTTTACCACATTCTTGGCAACCATCAAGGAAACATAGTGCATTCAAATAATAAGACGGATTAGCTAAGGAATACCTTGTTGTGAGTATCTAGAAATAAATACGAGTAGGCACAGACGTCGCTTGTTTTCAACGTCAATGCTGAATTCCCAATGTCCTTAGATAGAAATTAAGTTTGGCTGGCTAGGGTGAACTACAGTCTCGTTCTTCTGTCTAAATACGACTTAGATTGGCAGGAGTACTTCCAAGTAAAAACAGAACTTTTACGTTTTGCAACGCACCGATTCCGTCAGACAATGCCAACGCATTTAATTGCATCATCATTTTCAGTCATTACAATTAAGAAACTCTTGAGGTGAAGGAAAGAGGAAAACATGATTGAAGGTGGGCGATATCTTTTGCGGGATCTTTTAAGCAACCTAACGTGCTTGCATCTCTCCAGGTGAAAAAAGCCTGACAGCACCATCCACGTTGATTAGACTTAGTTTCTCATTCTTCCCACATCCCGGCAGATGAAAGCGGTAGTGGGAGCCCCATGTATTGGAAGGGGTGGCGCACCAACATAACCCATACTCTTTCTAATCTCTTTCACCCAATTTCGTCATATCACATGTTGACCATCCCACAGTCTTTGCTGTTGGAAGAAGGGGCGGAAAGCACTCGTGTCAGTAGACGTAGTGTTGACATGCGTATCCAAAGGCCGCGTTCATCGCAATGGATGTTTTCCGTGATTGAAATACATGCTGCACCCGCTACCAGCAATATTTTTGAGAATTCGTTCATGCATCGAAAAACATATAATGATGCAGCCTTTGATATGGCCTGAAATCTGCGGCATTGAGTACCTCAAAAACTTCCGTCAGAGCATGTACACCTACCGAGGTGGACGAAATTCCAAGAAGCATTCCCAGGTTCTGCACGCTATCATTGAGAAAGGTCCACACCGTAATTCCAGCTCACACGTTGAAACACGGAACAAATTAATTCAGTTTATTCAGCAAACTTGTGTTCTGTATTCGTCCTTGAAGACGATGACGATGTTGACTGGGAAATCGCTAGCAACGGATTGGACATCCAAATTTTTAAG
>NW_008752475.1:35416-37262 GCF_000715545.1 Opisthorchis viverrini | reverse complement strand
TCCCAGATCCCACATATATCAAACATCTCTAACGAATTTTCTAACAAGTCATGTATATTTATTCTGATAGGAAAATGCAAAATGAAATTCACTGATAATGAAAAACCCTTGCTGAGCGCCTTCCATTATGAATAAATATAAGACCAAACTGTATGTTCTTTATTTTAGGTGGCACAAAGCTGCTTACTGTATTATTTGTGTATACAAGCAAAAGATCGATTACATAGTTCGTGACTTTCATTCACTAAATGGACAGAAGTTATTCCGTGAAAAAAATGGTGGTAAATAATGATAACGCGTGGCAAACTGCGTTATCGAAACCTGGTTATCTTCTATCTGATGACCTGTGCGAAAACATTGCACTGTTTCTACTTACAACAACCAAGTGCAAACCTGTCAAGCGGGGTGTAAGTTCAAATCTAGCATGAATGTCACGAAAATGAGTGGTGGCAATTAATCAGGAAAGGTTTTAATCGCATTGGTTGCAAGAGCTTGAGCTGACGTAACACTGTAGGATTTTTTGCGTCTAATATCAGATGCACTTTGGGTCCTTGTACTGTTAGTATGGTTACGTGTACTTCTTGTTAATGTTCCGGCGTTGGTTGCGTACGTCAGGGCTATGCAAACTGGGCACAGTGTGTTACTAGAAACGCCTCCTTTCCTCAAAACATACATTGGGAATTTCTCCTTTTTGACCGTTATACAGGCAAACAATTTGGAGGTGCATATATCTGCCAGTTCAAATCTAGCATGAACGTCATAAAAATGAGTGGAAGCGATTGATCAGGAAAGGTTTTAATTGCATTGGTTGCAAGAGCTTGAACTGACGTAAGACTGTAGGATTTTGTGCATCTAATATCAGACGCAATTTGGGTTCTTTTACTGTTAATATGGTTACGCGTACTTCATGTAAATTTTTCGGCGCTGGTTGCGTAAGTCAGGGCTATGCAAACTGGGCACAGCGTGTTACTAGGAACGCCTGCTTTCTTCATGAAATACATTTGGAATTTCTCCATTTGACCGTCACACCGTCATACCGTCAAACAAGTTGGAGGTGCATATTTCTGCCATCGTATAACGTTGTAAACGCACGATGCATCATACTACATCCGTTCAAATTCTGGTCTAGCGGCTTTTGTTTATTCAGTGTTAGATTTGTGCTTGTTATCTTGTGGGTTACCGTCACTGTCCGAGCAGCGCTATTAGAAAAAATATGACCAGCTATTTGTATGCATATAGTGTATTTACCAAAGGCCAAAAGCTGTACCATATTAGGAAAATTAGCGTGCTTTTTATAAACCACCCTCTCAAATAAAAGTGTTTTTGGAAATATGCATGGTGCATTGTCAAAATCATCTGGCCAGCGCAATCGTTTATAAAAGTACGGTTTTGTTTACTTATGACATCACATGTGCGACATATCCAGCACGTGAGTTTAAACAAAACAGTGGAAATGAACGAAAAGCAATTTACTGTGTGCCATAGTGCTACCATACCGTGGGATTAGCAACAATAAACGTCCGGCTTGTCTAAGCTGCCACTGTATTTACCGCATAGGTTTAGATTTGGTATTACCGACCCGAAGTTCCCCGAAATAAACAAATGATTTACGCACAGATTCACGCTGTTTGCTTCGTACGAATGGATTTATATAATCGTATATGCATACATTACCATGCTAATCAGGGCAACACTGTTTGGATCTGGTTACTAAACGCAACAGATAAGTGGTTTATAAGCGACTTACCCAGAACGGTGTGTATCTAACATCCGCGTATGGCATAGAGTGCAAATTGTCGCATCTTTTGCATTCTAAAAATAATAATACGCAGCGGAAACGTGCTTC
>NW_008752475.1:24591-27216 GCF_000715545.1 Opisthorchis viverrini | reverse complement strand
CAGTAGTAAACCTCTTTTAATCGGTACTGGTTACAACATTAGTGCATAGTAGGTCGTTACATCGTTGGTTTGTGGTACTTCGTTGTGAACGTGTTCAGCAAAGCTTTCGTACTGTTTCTGTAGTTTACGTTAAGGAGAGGGGTGGTTTTCATTTGATTGTCGTCCAGATAAATTGTCCTGTTACTTGGCTAGTTGACCTACACTTGGTGTGGCTGTTATTATGTGAGTTTGACCTCTGCGGCCAGACAACACTCCTCCTGTTGGTTCCGTTTGCCGGCTGATCTGCTGGTTAACTTTGGTTTATCGGACCAAGTTGTAGTGGTGCTTATATTGGATATACTGGGTTTGTGATTTCCAGGAACACCCTTTCCCATCATGTATGCGGAAGCGTTACCAGTAGAGAGGGCCTGCAAACACTGTTGTGACCCAAGCTCATCTATATATGAAGTCTGTTTTCATCGAAACTGTTTTTCTCACATGGCCGGAGGTAAAATTCGACTGTAAGCTTTTTGCAAAATGTTCCAGTACCCAGCACGAGAGCTAAACATAATATTTAATTTAGTTTAGTTTAGTTCCCAACGGTGTTTCGTTTCAAACTTCTTTTTAAACGGAAAACTGCTGTATGTGGTAACGATGATGCCGAACGGTTGAGAAGAATAGATAGGCTGGAAGTGAAAATATAGGCCGAAGGTACAAAAGCGAAAATAAGAAAGCAGAAAAGCAAAAAACTATACATCACCTTCGATATAGCCAAACAATTGATTGTACCTGGGTCTCGTGACTCCCAATAAAATGGCTGAATATAACCTACGTCGACCGCAGCGCAGAGCCAAACACACATAGCTGATTCGTAGGGATACAGGGGCTCAACTCATTATCGGTTGACCGTCGATTCACTGAAAGTTGATCGCACAAAAATTGGAGACGTGATGGTTTTGGTTAACATAATGATAGCGGGTAGCCCAGAGAGGTTCCCGTGTCTCCTTAGACAAAACCGCACTGAACTTGCGATGCTTTGTGTACTGTTCACCACTAGCAAATACACTTAACTTAATGGGTTTTTTAGATTTCCGTACTTTCAATCGGTTGTGCTGGCCGGCTGCGGTATTAGTAGTATAGCCCCCCGTAATGAAAAACGGCGTTTGTGTTTCTAATAACCACTGAACTCACAAATACTACATGGATATCCGTCATGTATTCATTCAAGGTGTTGTCACGTCATAAAGAATGTAAACCGGACAGCCACTAGGTTTCCAAGACACATCTGAAGCCACAGCACTGCAACTGTAAAGTTGCGTGCGCGTGAAATAGTAAGAAGAAAGATCAATTAAAATTAATTCTAAAATAGTTTAGGCAGATTATGATGCTTTATGTTTGGGATACATACAATGGAGTGCAGTACTTCAGAGCGATCATTTTTACTCGACACAAACATTGGGGAGGAGAAACATCTGCCAGCTCTGGATCAGCGTAGATGTCACCCAACAGACACCAGATAGTATAATTTATTCATTTCAGCGTCTGAGCTAGACGGTGTGGCAGCATAACAGCCAAACTCTGCCAAACTCTGAGCTCCCGAGGAAAATGTATAATTCGTTAGATATTCGGCATAACAACCAACTGGTTTTACCTCGCTTCATACCTGGAGGATCAAATAATTACCCGAGGTCTTTGACTACGTGTTGAGACATCTGACGAGTGCTGATGGGAACTGAAGCAGTTGTATTACTGATCGTACCATAACAAATCAGCCATAGAACGCTCTAGAAAAGGGGTGCAGCACAGTATTTGTCTTCGGTGCCAGTGATGGATCTGACAGAGTAAAGAGTTCTACCGAAAATGGTCTCGTGAAGCCCAAAATCTCAAAGAGGGAGATTTCACTGGTGTTTACTTAGCCGGAGTGTAGGTTGACCAGTCCCAATCGATTACTTATGCCTTTCCGTCTTTGAGAATGCTCTTCGGTCACCAATATAAATGCCACTCTGGTAAAAAAACTGAGATTGGCACTAGAATGCAGCAAAACATATTTTGCACAGATGCGTCTGCAGCGAAAAAGTTACTCAGCTTCACCGATTACTGGACACAAACGAGCCTTTTAGAAGGTCAACAGCAATTTATTACCACGAATAGCCAGGAGGGCAAAGATGCAAGGATATAGATACACGAAAGCCTCTGATCACTGGGTGTGGATGGGAATTAAAGTAGCCTTGACCATTACTTTTTAAAAAGGGAATTCCACAGAAATCATCCTAGCTAGACCACTTGTTTCAGTGGTGTGCTTTTGATCGTTGTTCGTTTTGGATTGAGAAATCGTTCCACTTCACCAAACTTAGCCGACTCAGATGTAACCGGTATGCCCTTATTATGCATAAGGTAAAAAATCACTGCACGGTTGAGCTAAATATAGGGATAGCGTGTATGTAATTCCCGAGACGTTCCGCCCACAATAATATTCGCTTCATGATCGGGTCCGTTTCAAAAATATCACGTGTAACAAATGCAGTGGAATAAAATAGACGAACTCTCAGGAATTCGACATGACACTATCTCACACATGAATTCTTGTTTTGTTGAGTATAAGACGTAAAACAACTTAGATTATGATGCGATACTGACTCAATGGGC
>NW_008752475.1:21456-24001 GCF_000715545.1 Opisthorchis viverrini | reverse complement strand
AATTAATCATTCAGCTTTATATTTAACTTAGTTCGGTGCGGCATTGGACATTTATAGTAATGTTGCACCTGCTAAATTCTGGGTTTGTTTGTTTTCCACGTTCAAGTGCAAGGCAGTTTAAAAACGGGTTGGTATAATTTCTAACTGATTTTACGTTGATTTTACGTGTTTGTCGTAAGCTTTTAATGTAGCATTTGACGGTTTGTGGGATATACCAAGTGGCGATGTTTTGAAACAGCGCTATTGAATTAAGTTTCGTCTCATTGGTGAACGAAAACTTACCTTCTATTTCGGTTACATTTAGGCACCCCGGAAATTCCACATTGATGCCGACAAGTTGCCGGATGCGGAATACATTCTTCAGTGAAATTTAGCTTGTAAAATTGTGCACATGTCACACAGTCAAGGAATATATGTGAAAAGATCGTCACAGTTTTGTACCTACTCGTGACGCTTACAAGGAAACAATCAGTAGTTTATATTTTCAATGTTCAAACGGCATTCCGTCAACAATATGCGTCGCCCAATACCCATCAAACAGCACGTAAGTCTATCCCATCTGACATAACCATATTAGCAAGCCAAAATTCCTCTGCCTGTTTTAAACAGTTACTTAAACCTATGCCTTTTCGGAGCTGTTTGGTGACACGTACCAACACTGTCAAACTACGGTAAGCTCGATTTCCGCTCTTCATATTGTTGCATCAACCCAAGACTGCGTTGCATTTTACACCAATCAAGTCGAAAAGTGCAAAAGTGACGGTAAGCTACGAGTGTGATCTACTGAACTTCACTCGAGCAAAAGCAGAATAGAATGAAGCATTGGGACTACGAATTGTACATTGAAGACATAACGCTTGAGTGCACGATGCTTAGAATTGACCGGGCCTTACTTTCGTGATTCCATTGGTTAAATTTCATCGTTAAGCAGGTGCGTAATAATTGTCCCGGACAAGCCATAAATTCTTCTGTATCGACTATGAAGAACTGTAAAGCTGAATTGTCTTTTATGAGCTCATTCTGTCATGCTACCAGAAACACAAATGTTTATTCTTTAAAGTTTGTGCTCAAACTCGCGATAACCTAGAAAGTTCATTGCAGAAGGAAAAGTGTATTTGAGTAGCACGCTAGCTACGACATACTTGTAGCGTATCATTGTATTTTGCAGTCTCCAATCTACTATGGTACGCTTCTGCGTTTTGTTGATGTTCATAATATGCAATCAAATTCAGCGCGTACGTTCCTCGCAAATTTAGGGTTTTTTATTTTGTTAATCATCTGTTTTTTGTTGTTTTTAGTACTTGTGATGTAATTACTAATAATCATTTATTTTTGAAAGGCATGGTTGCCAACAATAAACCTAAAAGCAAGCGATGAATGCGAAAGAATAATAGGAGAACATTAGAGAAAATAGAGAAATGTTTCATTAGAAACCATGCCATGAACAGTTCCACTATGATGAGATGAATCCCAAAGTATGTAAAAATTTTGATATGGAAAGACGCGTCCAATGACCATTAACCGAACAAGGGACGAACTATGTTGAATGCTCTTTAAGACGCGGTAGGCACTAGCACAGTCAACACGCACACCAGGCACAAACTGTCCGTCAGACTGGGTCTGATATGAGATTAAATGGTAAAAATGTATATTCAACGTCATGTGCCACGCATAAAAGTGTCATAAGTACGCAGCGAGTCCAATGGCAAACAAACACAAGTCACTGACTGTGACCTTAGGAAGTCCCAGCCCAACAACAGCCTTAGCGGATTGAGGAAAGCAGATCCCTCTATAAGAGATGACCATCGGTTGGTGATCCAAAAAGTCGACATCACAACTGATTGCATGTGGGGCTGGGATTACGGCGAGGGAATATTCATCAGCACCATGCATCTGCTTCTCATTCCACACAGTCACTCCGCGCCCATTCGAGACTATGCTGACGTCTATAACAGTTGCACGGTAATCGCGAACAGCGATTAGGTCAGGTCTGACTAACTTCGAAGTAGGTACTCTCGATTCCTCGAAGAAGGTGTATTCCGGTCGACGGAGATGTTTTGCGAGTTCCCTTGCAATCCGATTATGACGAGCACATCTGGCATCATGCGTGATCCAGCAGGATTGCAAATATGCACCAAACTCTCCGGTTGACCACAGTTTCCACGACATAAGATCGTCTGGCCAGCATGACCATGCCGAGCGCTTTCAACTCTCGTCCTGAGAAGGTTGCATCGGGGCTGGATAACGCTGATAAATATCCGCGGGTACATTTGTACCGGAAATACGAGCCTTCGATTCGAGATGGGCGAAGCGATCAACTCTCGTAAACCGCAAACGTCAACGCTGTTGTGCAGACCATCACCCCAAGCAGCCACTAGCCTCCCTTGATGTTTACGCATGCACCATGGACTCGGATCAGAAGGCTGAGAGCCCGAACAATTTTGCCAAATGCGGACTCGTTGACCACACTGCGTAGTACTCGGCACTGAGTAGAAAGGAGATTTTCCATATGCGTTCTTCGCTGCATCTGGATTGGGGTACCAAG
>NW_008752475.1:15689-21396 GCF_000715545.1 Opisthorchis viverrini | reverse complement strand
GAAAGAATAATAGGAGAACATTAGAGAAAATAGAGAAATGTTTCATTAGAAACCATGCCATGAACAGTTCCACTATGATGAGATGAATCCCAAAGTATGTAAAAATTTTGATATGGAAAGACGCGTCCAATGACCATTAACCGAACAAGGGACGAACTATGTTGAATGCTCTTTAAGACGCGGTAGGCACTAGCACAGTCAACACGCACACCAGGCACAAACTGTCCGTCAGACTGGGTCTGATATGAGATTAAATGGTAAAAATGTATATTCAACGTCATGTGCCACGCATAAAAGTGTCATAAGTACGCAGCGAGTCCAATGGCAAACAAACACAAGTCACTGACTGTGACCTTAGGAAGTCCCAGCCCAACAACAGCCTTAGCGGATTGAGGAAAGCAGATCCCTCTATAAGAGATGACCATCGGTTGGTGATCCAAAAAGTCGACATCACAACTGATTGCATGTGGGGCTGGGATTACGGCGAGGGAATATTCATCAGCACCATGCATCTGCTTCTCATTCCACACAGTCACTCCGCGCCCATTCGAGACTATGCTGACGTCTATAACAGTTGCACGGTAATCGCGAACAGCGATTAGGTCAGGTCTGACTAACTTCGAAGTAGGTACTCTCGATTCCTCGAAGAAGGTGTATTCCGGTCGACGGAGATGTTTTGCGAGTTCCCTTGCAATCCGATTATGACGAGCACATCTGGCATCATGCGTGATCCAGCAGGATTGCAAATATGCACCAAACTCTCCGGTTGACCACAGTTTCCACGACATAAGATCGTCTGGCCAGCATGACCATGCCGAGCGCTTTCAACTCTCGTCCTGAGAAGGTTGCATCGGGGCTGGATAACGCTGATAAATATCCGCGGGTACATTTGTACCGGAAATACGAGCCTTCGATTCGAGATGGGCGAAGCGATCAACTCTCGTAAACCGCAAACGTCAACGCTGTTGTGCAGACCATCACCCCAAGCAGCCACTAGCCTCCCTTGATGTTTACGCATGCACCATGGACTCGGATCAGAAGGCTGAGAGCCCGAACAATTTTGCCAAATGCGGACTCGTTGACCACACTGCGTAGTACTCGGCACTGAGTAGAAAGGAGATTTTCCATATGCGTTCTTCGCTGCATCTGGATTGGGGTACCAAGTCCTTCACGTCGTTTACCGGCATGGACGTAGCTGATCGAGGGGTCCTTGGGTAGACGTAGCCATCCACGAATATATTGCTTGATGTAGTTGTCCAATATTTTTAGCGTGTTCCCGTGAACTTGGCCGAGCACGAGTGGATAGGTCAGCCTCGATATCAGGTAGATCCTAGTGATATCCGTTCTTTATTGCGGCTTTAGCGGGACACGCGTCAATTCTTCGAGTATTTTGAGAAGGTGCTGTTTGTGGTTAAAGACCCCTTTCTTCTTGGAAGTTAAGGGAATGCCAAACTATGTTACGGTGTCTGTCGGACCCAGAGGGGTGATTATTTCCTCGGCGAAGCGAAATGGTTCGACTGAGACTGCTGTTACCCAATGTTTCCTGACTCCACAAATGACAATCACTTTCCTCCTACGGGGTTATATTTTCATGCCAGCTCTTCCCAACTCGACCGCAGAAGCTTCAATCTTCTCTTTAAGGCTTGCTTGACTTTCTGCACACACGACCCGGTCGTCAGCGATGGCAAAACCATCTACTTAAGCGTCATGGAACTGGTATTTTAATGGCGGCAGCATCGACAATCCATTGCCATAATGAATAATAATGGGAAGAGTGTATCACCTTGTCTCATACCTCTGTGGCAATCAACCTCAGAACCGGGAAAAACTGCTACAATATTCTGATGGTGACGGCGCTCCAAACACCTCGGCAGATCTGACGACTGTGTCATGCCAAACCGAATCAAACGCTTTCGAGGTACGAACAAACGTCAAACTGAGGTTAGAAGCAGTCGCTGAAGAGTGACGAAGCAGGGCATGCAACAGCGATGTGGCTTCCAAACAGCCGTCTCGATGCAGAAATGCAATCTACGACTCCAGCGATCAGCAAGCGCCTTATGGAAACAACGAACAAGAATGATGACACGGAGGTCGGTCTCAGTTTTTCTGGTGAAGTCGGATGTGGGACCATCGGAACTAGAACATTACGGACTCAACACAGATGTAAGGGACAATCCCCAGATAATAAAAGTAGGCTGAAATACCCAGCGAGCAAGTTGGCATTGAACCGCCGAAGCATCCTGCCATGAGCTTGTTCAGGCCTGAGGCCGAATTGCCTGTTATACGGATCCCCGCATTCTTATCCTGTAATTGGCTCGATCAAGCTCCAGTTAGATGGTATTACTATGCGACTTGGTCGGCCATCCACGTGTTTCCAATAGTTCTCGGCGTAAATAGGTAGGTCACAGTTACCTTTGTATAAATCCTTCCATGACCCATCGGGCACAGCAGACGCTGCATCTTTCCACCTTTGGTAGTATAAGGTCTGGATGGCGGCGTATTTGGCTCGGCTGATCTGCTTTGGTTGACCGGGATCCGATGGGCTAACTGACAGCGGCGTTGAACTACAGTTTTTCAGGTGTGCGGAAATGTCCTGGAGTCGTGGAGGTCCAGGAGCGACAGTACTTGCTTCGGTGTCATGATGTCAGACTGCAACCCTCGGGCAAATGCCAGGTCAACACTAGCAAGCGAACGGTCAGCATGGGGATTTCCAGAGTAACACTGCGCCATCCATGGTTTGGTTAAAACAGACTCTGTAGTCATCGGCTTCTGACGAGTAGGCCGTCATTTTACCGATAGTTTGGTCAGGTCCACCAGATGATGATTCGTCCTGTTGTGCTTGCCAGTTAAGCACCCGTAACCTGGTTTTAATGCTGATGGCCGATCGACCAGGAAAATACTGCTCCAGTCTCGTGAACAGTTCGGTTTGCGTGCCACAAGATGGATATAAATTGTTAGCCAGGCGTAAGAGCGATTGTGACTCTTGCTGGGACCAGCGGGTACCGGAATACTTCACTCGGCCAAGCTTATCTGCATTGTGCTGTGTGGGCTATGTGTGCCGGCTTCGGCCAATCTTCGTCGAAGAAAGATGGGAACAATCAGCGCAGGCCAACTGAGCAACAAACCACCACTTTCATTGTCGTGAACTCGATAGTGGGCTACAAAGCCAGCTTCCGATTCGCAGCACTTGCCACAGTCCTCACACGTGAACCCGACGAGTCTTTCTGTGTATTGGTTGGGCCTGGTGCGGAGGCGCCAGATGATTCGTAGTATGCGTTGTCGAGAGTAACTAACACAATGAAACCAACGTGGTGGTTAGACCTGTCTAGAGCTGATGAACACTTAGCTCACTCTGACTGAAGTCCAGGCCACCCAGTCGGCACCACAAGGAGGTGGTTCAGCCTGCCGACTATCATTAATAAATCTTGAACTAATATTGTTGCTGTTGCTTTTATGATTCTTTAATTACTTCGGACATTAATTATCGTTTATTTTTGAAGAGCATGGTCACAAACGTGAAACTGAATACAGTCGATAAATGTGAAGGTGATACAGGGGAATTCTAGACCAAACGGGACAAGCGGCCCACCCGAATTCGTGCCCCCTACAGTCACCCAAGATGCATCCAATCTACATTAGAATGTTTGGCATGGAAAATCTCGTGTTAAGGCCATCAACAGAATAAAGGACAAACAATGGTTTATGTTCTTCAGAGCATGCTGGGCAATATCGCAGTAAAGTATCGCAAATCTTGCGTAAATTGACCGTCATGCTAGTTCTGATGTGGGAGTTAATGGCACAAATGTACACAAATGTCCCAAGTACGCAGAGATCTCAAAACCACAGGCAAATGCAAGTCACTCATTGTGAACGTAAGAAGTCCCAGTCCAAAAGCACTTTGGCGGATTGAGAAGAAAATGTCCCTCAATAAGTAATCATCATGGGGTTTATCAAAATTTTGTCATCACAGCCGATTGTATGTGGGGCTTAGATTATGGAAAGGGGACATTCATGCAAACCACACTTCTATTACTGGTTGTTGGTCTGTTCGCCGAGCTCTGCAGTTGGATTGCAAACGTTTCATCACCAATCGAGGTGACGTCATCAGTGCAGGGTTAAGTGGATGAATTCCTCCTCTTCTGCCTGTGATTATATAGCTTCTAAACAGTATTTGGTAGTTCTGAACTACCAACTACGCCGAACCGATGTTCTTGTCTTCTGTCATATGCTTCTAAATGCCGGTCGCATGTGCCTTAAGATGACTAACGAACCATGTGTAAACTTCTATTTAAACTGCCAAATGATAATTTTCTACGAGTGTATTTAAATTTAAAATCTTGCAGACATTCTTATCATGTGGTTGAGACCATTGCCGTTTGGTTCTAAAGATGGGATGTGTGCATAAAATCAGGGCTATCAAAACCAAAACCTGAGTGACCTCTCAGGAATACGTGATAACATGGAGAATATTTATCAAAACGAGCCATATTTTAGCCGCCTCGGATGCCAGTTAACTCTAAGGCATTGTTGGCATATAACTCAAAAACAATTCGGACAGCCCCGAGAAAAGAAATTTAATTCTGTATTGTCACAAGCTGGTGTGATATAGTCAAGAGTTCTAAAAATGTTATTACTTGCTAGTGAGTTGCTAATTCGCAACCTGACATGTTACCAATTCTTTCTCATTACGAGGGTTGTTCGATTCATCGTCTGTAAGTATAAAATTACAACCCAATAATACACATCGGCTAGCACACAAGAAACCATGACCTGTGAGAAAGGGCAGAGATTTTTAGGACTATAAACTTTCAAGAAATTCGGGTGCATTAGGATAAAAATTAGGAAACCAAGGCGTGGCTCCTTTAATGAAGAAGTTCTGTCACATATTCTTTGAGACGGACATTAGAAACGTTTCCTTTCTCGTATAACCACTTGATTAGGCGACCTCAGTATCCTCAATATGACAAAAATATGCAAATCGCACTGTTCTCTGCTGCATCATTATGAGACGTTTCTTTTCATTTCAAGACGAGAAAATTTTTGGCGATGGCCGGGGTGACAATTTCTATGAAACAGCTAGAGTCAATCAATTGGAAAATGTTTGGAACCGATTGGGAATTCATCGTTTCAAGAGAGGTTGGGTAAACAAATCCACCAATTGTTTACCAAACCCCATCGAAACGACAGCTAGTGTCAAATTATTTACTACATTATTGCCTTAGCGCTATATCATTCCAAAAGACGTTCATCTAATGAGGCGGCAGACACTGCTATGAAATATCACTTTTCTGGTGATGACTAAAGCTAGTGGCTTTCCGCTACCTCAGTCAGATTGGTTTTGTGATCTAAATAAACTCATCACAGATAAGTTGGCAAAGCCTTCCTAAAATTCGAAGCGCAGTGCACTTTATACGACGTCTGTCCATAAGTATTAACAGTTAAATTAAAATTTCACACTGACGTAGACCTTCCAATTTAAACTGCCTTGTTTGCCGACCCTTTCTTGTGGTTTCCCGGAAGTTAGTAATAATATTTTTCTAAAAGAAAGAACATGTTTCATACTTGGTTTCAGTAACGTTTACTCTAGGTTTGATGAAAGCATGTGCAAACACAAATGCCTTCGGAAATATCTCGAAGTAACAAGGTTCTTTACCTGTTGTATTGGATGAGAATAGGCAATCTCCAAAATGGCCATTCCAAAATGACC
>NW_008752475.1:6595-13503 GCF_000715545.1 Opisthorchis viverrini | reverse complement strand
TTCGTTAGTCATCTTAAGGCACATGCGACGGGCATTTAGAGGCATATGACAAAAGACAAGAACATCGGTTCGGCGTCTTTTTGTAACATGTATCATATTTTTCATTCGATGTAGCCTTATATTAAAAGACAGTACACAAAAATACACAGCGTGAGTAGACCAACCCTCATAGAACGCGTAGAATAAGCTCGCATATATTACTACTATGAAACGAGTGCGTGGTTTTCGTGGCTGTTTGGAATGTTGGATGAAAATTCTATTTTTTGCGATGCTACTTCTGGTAAAAGTGATGTCACTCACAAATGTACTTTAGACTGCTTAATTTGTACTTGTACGTAGGTTCCGACTACTCATCACTGAAGTGAAATCAAATTAAACAGCTCAGTATAAAATTGACGTTCTAACCAGTGAAAATTTATATGGTAGATCAAAAATTACTATGAAGAAAAACAGATGCATCCTAGTACTCAACCAGAAAAGGACATTAGGGGACAGTGTCCGCGATAATTCAATTATTGATGCATTTATGTTGTGATCTGTTTTTGCATTATCACTTGTAATGTTGTAAGATGGGCCTATTCGCTTTTACACGTCCACATACGTTCCGTCGACACAAAAGACATTCACCGTGATCCTGCTGAATGCAAGCTCTGCTAAGTGAAAGCGAATGGTACTGTCTAGGTAGGCTCTTTTCACTTCATATTTAGATTCATCTGACAACATAACAAACGCAATTTTCTGCGTTAGTTCTGCTTAGATTTTTAAGTAAATCAACTTTATTCAACTGATACATTAATTTTTGGATTGCTGTGTTAGGAAAGCTTCGGATTCATCCAAAAAAGCGAATAAATGTGCAGAAGAAGCCAGAACTCCCCTGTCAAATATGTTGCGTATCTAGTATCTTTCATCTGTTATCCCAAAAACCCTGTAATAATCCATTTGGAAATATCAAAGTTGTGAAAAACAAGCAGGCACAACAGGCTTCACTGGACTGACAGACGGACCCGGTACACCCTTCGCTGAAAGTCATGAGGGAAGATTTAGGAATAATAGCTGAATATTTTCACATAGCCCATAGATTGCAGATCGATGAAAGCAGCAAAATAAGTGACTTAACAAACGCAAAAAGACCAATTCTCTGCTTAAGCAACCAGCTGTTTCAAGTCTACAAAACAGGTTTCGCCTGAACCACAAATCCTGTCCACACTGCCAGTATTTCATTTTTACAGATTAAGAACACATTTGAAGTAACCAATATTTAGCAAAATATTTTTATTCTGAAAGATGTGATACACCTCAAACAGTCCAGTACCATGAATGCTTTTCTTGTAAATGATGAAAAAAAGATGTACGATTTCCACTGCTAAATAATTGTAGAAAACTCTAGTTTGATTAATTAAGAATTGGAAACAAACCATCAATACTGACTGAAATATTCACTGCGATATACATTCTATAACGCATACACGTGTATGACAATTTAGAAAGGTTTTTCTACCTGTGTAGTCACTTTTCCACATATTCTGTTCATTCAGCCGAGAGGTTTTTGTTTAGACCAGGGGAATAAACGGGGCGACAAACAAGCGAACTCTGAAGTATGCCTAAACTCATTTGAACGGTGGCAAAAACCTGTACTAGGTACCTGCATTTGGCTGATAGATTGTCGTCATCCACAGATATCTAGTAAAGTTTAATTGCACCTACTCCACACATTCTTATCCTGTGTGTGTGCTCAAAATGCAGTTTGTTCATTTATTGTAGGACTGTGTACACTGTCCTTGGTGTTTCCGGTTGCTGATTAGGTGCATGTAGTTCTTTCCGCCGATCTTGCACACTGTTCAGCTCCAATCCGGAATAATTTATTTGTTCAGCCGTGCGCACGCCTTCCCTAGCTGCTTGCTTTTAGATAGTTTTCAAATAGCGTTCTTTCGAGTAAGCCTTTCGTCGTTGTACAACTTGCGATGACGCAAAGTACTGAATTTTTCTAGCTAGCATATACATATCATACGAGAATTCTGGAGAAATGCTTGTCTCATCACGGCAAAAAAGTTAGAAAATAGACATCTTGATGTGCCAAAAAATCTGAACTGTATAAAGCTTTCAAAACTCAAAAGTGTAAAATGGGTCAGACATATCTAGTGGTGTTGTCGTTACTACATCCCAGACAGGGTGACAAGGGTGATGGATTTATTAAGCGGGTAAACAGCATGAAGCCGGAATCTTATGCTAAGGGACGCTTGCGGACAAACTGCCGATAAATAATTTCCAGAGAGGTTATAATGCCTTATATGAGACTAGAAAATACCGAAGGGTCTAGAATGGATACCAAGTAAGAGCAGATTGTACGTCTATTACCCCGCCATATTCATAGTGTACATTTAACATATTTTGTTCCGCTGATGTTAGAAGTGATTATAGTGGCTATTTTCGATGACTGCTTGATATTTCCTTGTTTACTTCCCACTGACGAAAATGAAAAGATTTAATGGTCAAAATAGTTGATGGACTTTGTAAACAAATGTCCATGCAAGTGCTTTACAAGCATTCTGATTGACCGCACCGCTAAACAGAACCCGTTTGTACTTATATGTTGCTTTTATTACGCATATTATTTCGTAGTTACACAATTTGCATATCAGTAAACCCCTTCATGCTCCATGTATTTCGATGAAAAATCAAAGTCCCGACACCATTCCGCCACATTGCTTGATCTAAGGAACCACAAATCGATTAAACATTTCCCGGAGCAGGAAAGTGTGCAGTTTAAAAACTCAGAACCGTGAAAGGCCAATGTATTCACAGAGTAAAAATAGTGGAAGTTACTGCACACGCAGAATTTAAGAATAATAAAATAATAGCTATTGACATGCTCAAGTGGAAATTGCAAAATAACGCAGCTACAGACCACACTTTATTGCATGCCACGCCACAAATCGATTAAACATATTTCCCGGAGCAGGAAAGTGTGCAGTTTAAAAACTCAGAACCGTGAAAGGCCAATGTATTCACAGAGTAAAAATAGTGGAAGTTACTGCACACGCAGAATTTAAGAATAATAAAATAATAGCTATTGACATGCTCAAGTGGAAATTGCAAAATAACGCAGCTACAGACCACACTTTATTGCATGCCACGCATTAGCACATATATTCTTATCAGGAAAACACAAATACGTGGGTGAAAATGCTCGAATTCAGTGATTGTTACCTTTTAAATATAAACGATAACATAATAGTCACAGCGCAAATAGTGTTGGGTACCTTTGCAATGAAGACAGATGTTATTTCCAAGTATAACGGCGTGATTAAAAGAGCCAAATTATGCTACCTAGTGCAGCCACATGAGTGCCGATAAAATATCAAGCACCATGCTCCATAGCCACACCAAATAAAATTTAGCTTAGAAAGACAAAATAACAACAACTGTGAGAACACGGTCCGATTAAAATTTGCAAATGACAGGCTAAAGGTGTCACATGGAACTTCATTAAATGGGAACATCTATGTCCCGATAACTCGGAATGGTAAACTATCACACTATAATAGACGGTGGCAAATCCAATAAACTGAAACACCCAGGTTACTGGAAAGAACAAACCAATCAAAAAAATCCTGCTACCCACAGATCAATGTGAAACGTCAAGAAAGTATGAACGAAAAGGGCACCTAGCAAAATGCAATAAACCTAAAGTGAGTAAAGCTAAGCGCCCTGTAAAAAACTGAAAAGGTTAATGGAGAAATAAAAAAATGAAAGCAAGAGCAGTGGCAATCATACTAGCAACGGTAGCAGTAATAGCGATGGTAATAGAAACAGTAATGGAAGTTAGCAATGTTGTGGAATGTAGGTAGCTTGGGTGCGCTGTTCGGTTGTTGGTCTGTTCGCCGAGCTTGGCAGTTGGATTGCAAACGTTTCATCACCAATCGAGGTGAAATCGTCAGTGCAGGGTTGAGTGGGTGAATTCCTCCTCTTCTACCTGTGATTACANAGCTCGGCGAACAGACCAACAACCAGTAATAGAAGTGTGGTTTGCATGAATGTCCCCTTTCCATAATCTAAGCCCCACATACAATCGGCTGTGATGACAAAATTTTGATAAACCCCATGATGATTACTTATTGAGGGACATTTTCTTCTCAATCCGCCAAAGTGCTTTTGGACTGGGACTTCTTACGTTCACAATGAGTGACTTGCATTTGCCTGTGGTTTTGAGATCTCTGCGTACTTGGGACATTTGTGTACATTTGTGCCATTAACTCCCACATCAGAACTAGCATGACGGTCAATTTACGCCAGATTTGCGATACTTCACTGCGATGTTGCCCAACATTCTTTGAAGAACGTAAACCATTGTTTGTCCTTTATTCTGTTGATAGCCTTAACACGAGACTTTTCATGCCAAACATTCTAATGTAGATTGGATGCATCTTGGGTGACTGTAGGGGGCACGAATTCGGGTGGGCCGCTTGTCCCGTTTGGTCTAGAATTCTCCTATATCACCTTCACATTTATCGGCTGTATTCAACTTCACTTTTGTAACCATGCTCTTCAAAAATGAACGATAATTAATGTACGAAGTAATTAAAGAATCATAAAAGCAACAGCAACAATATTAGTTCAATATTTATTAGTGATAGTCGGCGGGCTGAACCACCTCCTTGTGGTGCCGACTGGGTGGCCTGGTCTTCAGTCAGAGTGAGCTAAGTGTTCATCAACTCTGGACAGAGATAACCACCATGTTGGTTTCATTGTGTTAGTTACTCTCGACAACGCATACTACGAATCATCTGGCGCCTCCGCACCAGGCCCAACCAATACACAGAAAGACTCGTCGGGTTCACGTTTGAGGACTGTGGCAAGTGCTGCAAATCGGAAGCTGGCTTTGTAGCCCACTATCGAATTTACGACAATAAAAGTGGTGGTTTGTTGCTCAGTTGGCCTGCGCTGATTGTTCCCGTCTTCCTTCGACGAACATTGGCCGAAGTCAACATCGCCGGCACACAAAGCCCACATAGCATAATGCAGATAAGCTTGGCCGAGTGAAGTATTCCGGTACCCGCTGGTCCCAGCAAGAGCCACAATCGCTCTTACGCCTGGCTAACAATTTATATCCATCTTGTGGCACGCAAACCGAACTGTTCACGAGACTGGAGCAGTATTTTCCTGGTCGATCGGCCATCAGCATTAAAACCAGGTTACGGGTGCTTAACTGGCAAGCACAACAGGACGAATCATCATCTGGTGGATCCCGGTCAACTAAAGGAGATCTGCCGAGCCAAATACGCCGCCATCCAGACCTTATACTACCAAAAATGGAAAGATGCAGCGTCTGCTGTGCCCGATGGGTCATGGAAAGATTTATACAAAGGTAATTGAGGCCTAACTATAGACGCCGAGAAGTATTGGAAACACGTGGATGGCCGACCAAGTCGCATAGTAATACCATCTAACTGGAGCTTGATCGAGCCAATTATAGGATAAGAATGCGGGGATCCGTTTAACAGGCAATTCGGCCTCAGGCCTGAACAAGCTCATGGCAGGATGCTTCGGCGGTTCAATGCCAAATTGCTCGCTGGATATTCCAACCCACTTTTATTATCTGGGAATTGTCCCTTACATCTGTGTTGAGTCCGTATTATTCTAGTTCCGAAGGTCCCAATTCCGACTTCACCAGAACAACTGAGACCGACCGCCGTGTCACCGAATCTTGTTCGTTGTTTCCATAAGGTGCTTGCTGATCGCTGGAGTCGTAGATTGCATTTCTGCATCGATACGGCTGTTTGAAAGCCACATCGCTGTTGCATGCCCTGCTTCTTCACTCTTCAGCGTCTGCTTCTAACCTCAGTTTGACGTTTGTTCGTAACTCGAAAGCGTTTGATTCGGTTTGGCATGACACAGTCGTCAGATCTGCCGAGGTGTTTGGAGCGCCGTCACCATCAGAATACTGTAGCAGTATTTCCCAGTTCTGAGGTTGATTACCACAGAGGTATGAGGCAAGGTGATACACTCTCCCCATTATTATTCATTATGGCAATGGATTGTCGATGCTGCCTCCATTAAAATACCAGTTCCATGACGCTTAAGTAGATGGTTTTGCCATCGCTGACGACCGGGTCGTGTGTGCAGAAAGTCAAGCAAGCCTTAAAGAGAAGATTGAAGCTTCTGCGGTCGAGTTGGGAAGAGCTGGCATGAAAATATAACCCCGTAGGAGGAAAGTGATTGTCATTTGTGGAGTCAGGAAACATTGGGTAACAGCAGTCTCAGTCGAACCATTTCGCTTCGCCGAGGAAATAATCACCCCTCTGGGTCCGACAGACACCGTAACATAGTTTGGCATTCCCTTAACTTCCAAGAAGAAAGGGGTCTTTAACCACAAACAGCACCTTCTCAAAATACTCGAAGAATTGACGCGTGTCCCGCTAAAGCCGCAATAAAGAACGGATATCACTAGGATCTACCTGATATCGAGGCTGACCTATCCACTCGTGCTCGGCCAAGTTCACGGGAACACGCTAAAAATATTGGACAACTACATCAAGCAATATATTCGTGGATGGCTACGTCTACCCAAGGACCCCTCGATCAGCTACGTCCATGCCGGTAAACGACGTGAAGGACTTGGTACCCCAATCCAGATGCAGCGAAGAACGCATATGGAAAATCTCCTTTCTACTCAGTGCCGAGTACTACGCAGTGTGGTCAACGAGTCCGCATTTGGCAAAATTGTTCGGGCTCTCAGCCTTCTGATCCGAGTCCATGGTGCATGCGTAAACATCAAGGGAGGCTAGTGGCTGCTTGGGGTGATGGTCTGCACAACAGCGTTGACGTTTGCGGTTTACGAGAGTTGATCGCTTCGCCCATCTCGAATCGAAGGCTCGTATTTCCGGTACAAATGTACCCGCGGATATTTA
>NW_008752475.1:0-3208 GCF_000715545.1 Opisthorchis viverrini | reverse complement strand
TGACAATGCTGTCCAAAACTTATTGCTAGCTGAACGGAGGACTTATCCGTCTTCATGAGGTTTGAGCAAATTAGGTCACACTATCAATAATATTGCATCGCCGCGGTTTTATGAGTTATACAGACCAAATTAACTTCAAGACGTCACACAATGATCACATGCACATAACATTTGATACTATTGGGTGGCGTGATTCCAATGTGCATCTCAATACAAACAAGGATCAATCGGCGCGTTCAGAGAAGACATCGGAAATAAGCCTGGCTCAAATTATGCATGATAGATAAAAGTTGTTCTTGTTTTAGGTTTAAAAATTCGTCCACTCCACGGTAAGTGTTCAGTTGGCGGCAGTAACCTTGGATCGAAATTTACCTGTTGTTTGACATGCTCCCACTTGAATAATTTTATTGGAGAAAACATGGTACGCTTTGAATGGGACAACATTAAATCTGACCAGAATTCGATTTTGAAGTGTAATTCTTTTGTTACAAACTTGGTCTAGGCTATGATCCTCAGGAGGCTTCACAAACATGACTTTGTGAACCAAGACAGTTACGACAACCACGCACTGTTGACATTCCAAACAAAGTAGACATACGTGCTGTTTTTGTAAAGATGGATTGGTGTGCGTTGGAACATTTTTGATCGTTCGAAAATTTCAAGAAAAAATGAGAGGTTGTGGCAATTTTTGTGTAGCCTAGGGCGTCAAATTGTGCTTGACTAGTATGAAACATGATGTGTACAGTGTAGAATCTGTTGAACGGGCAGAGTTCCGTCCCACAGACTAATTTTGCGGGCGATGCAGTGAATAAAGCACCTCCAAATGCACAAAGACGCAATTGTTAGCGCTGGAAGAACAATGTTTTGAGTAACACAAACGTACCTGTGAAAACGTTACATAAATTGAGGCATTTGGTGATATTTTCCCCAATATCTAAGCAGGGTAAATGCATTCGTTACTTGCTTATACTGGAATATGCTCCCCGGACTCGTCTTCAGCGCATTACAGCTACATGGCTTCAACAATTACATGTGCTTTTCTACAAGATAGGTGTTCAGGCAATACATTTTCACCAATTCTAGTTGTAATAACGTAGCGAAAAACTAACGTGATTTTAGGTATGTGTTCACTTGAATGTCATAAAATAATGCAACACAGAACAGAGCAAATGAGGAATGAGTTGACAGAACACGATTGTCGGACATATGCTACTATGTTCGACGCAAATGTATAAAGATAGAAACACGTACGGTCGTGCAAAGTTTGCATCACGACTATACACACTTCTCGGAACAGGCCATCTCGCATCGGGAGGTGCTAGGGCGATGACACCGTAACATTCAAAAGCAAAATTAAGAGCAACTGCTGCGTCAACAGACCAACGATAAATCTAACGAATCCGCAGTTGTGTATCCACTCCGTACAAAACCGAAGCTCGCGATGAAGTGCAACCAAGACCATCAGCATTCTAGGGTGATAACGTGTACGGTTATGGTGTTGATCAGGCGTGATGCACACACGTTGTTTTGTTCGAACAATGCTTTCAGTTTGAACAATTTATTGAGTGTCACAACCATACTTCGAATATGTGTGATGCACCAAAGATATTGTGCCCTCCGTCTACACTGATTACTCATCCCAACCAGAAAGTCAATGTTTCTCTAAGCCTTAGCGGTACTTCTGCGTTGTGTTTGTCTGGTTCACTCAGCTTTAGGAACAGCACTGAATTGCAGATTTTATGAGGCATACTAATTTTTGTCGGAGTTAATCAGAACAGAAACTTACGCTTTGCTGCACAGGTTTCCGCTTTAATTGTTTCAACAACAACTTTAGTGGTTGGCGCATACAGAGTCATCATAGTCAACTCGGTCAGAATGTCCCCACTCTGTTGCATTTTGGGACAAACGACCACGGAATCGCGTTCAATAAGGAACAGTTACGCTGGTAGAACAAAATATGGCATCGGAATTGAATTACCATCTTTTTTAATGTAGTGTTTTAAGTGAAAATAATGCACATAAGACATGAGAAATGTGGACACTGTATTAGGACCCACATTTGTCCACCGGCTAATCAAAGATATAATCATTTCAAGGCTTTCTAAAGCATGACAGTTAGTATCATTTCAAATTTAGAGAACCATCCTGATTTCTCCTCTCTAACTGTGCGATTAGAGCGTTGATTGTTGGACGGTCAGCAATATTTCAGTAGCAGGTTTCCCGGGTTTTGCAGGAATATTATTGTCTGACAATATTTCCCACAATTCAGTTAGACGAACGTAATATTTGCACAAGTTTGAGTTTTTAGTGTGTGTGGTGTGATATTCAGATTATCATTCCATACATTTTTGAACTGACAAAATACGAACAGATTAGGTACCATATGAAATCTAACTTTATGAATTTCCAAATGCATTCTTTTTTGTTTCAGTTTATCTTTCAACCATGGTTTGCCCACAGATCATGAATGAATGAACTATAAATTTTGATCCAATAGCACCTGCCAAGCAAGCTTAGCAGTTGCGCCCATCCATGAGCTTAGTTATTACACCTACCAACTTTCATGTCTGAATACACTATCACAGCGAAGTTCTAAACCCACAAAAGGCACAAAGTTGAGTAGTCAACGAATTGCTTGAAAGGACTTTAGCAACCAGTCACAACGCACACATTCCCAGGGCTGACGTGTGTCAAGTGTTGTATGTTCACTAGTCCTTTTGTTTGATTGTATTCCCTATATCAGTCGGTTAGCTTCTGCTAGATACGTTAGTACAAACCCGAGGCAGTAAGATGCACAGAATCGAATATTCAGAAAAATAACTAAATAAACATGATTGATGGAAAACGTACTGTCTGGTTTTGCAAAACACGTAAACCAACTATAAAGTTGAATCATGATTTTCGAGAAACATTCTCATTTACAGATCTATTTGGTTTTCACGATAGACTCAACTGAATCGTTTATGATATTCCACAACTGAATGTGCTCTACACAGACCGCCTCATGTTTTAATTTGCACGATATTCGAGATATTGCAGTATATTCCCATGAAGGAAACTACTCACAAGTTTTCTGACATGTTTTGCTCTTCTTGAGGCCCATCACGTACGTGCAGTCCCAGGGGTTCCGTCAACCGTGTGGTCTAGTTGAACCCAAATGGGACTGCTATCGAGATGTTCACTCATTTGCAAATTATTTTGGTTTTCA
>NW_008752474.1:0-37360 GCF_000715545.1 Opisthorchis viverrini | reverse complement strand
CGAGTTGACCAACCCTATTAAAATGTCACGTGAATCCTTTTTGAAGAAGTTCACCTGACGAAAATTCTGGTCATACATTCACATTGAAATGAGTCACACCGACTTCAGTTAATTTCCCATTCAAATCTGCGACAATGATGCCACTCATCTGCTTATCGGTGCTCATCTAATCTGCTAATCCATCGATCAACGGTTTGAACGAATAACGCTTTTGATTAGTCGGAAACAGATCGCGTTGCGATTGGCGCAAAATCGTCAATGCTTCTCTAACTAACGGTCAAAAATCAAGTGAGTGTCTTCATCTGGTAGTTCTGGAAAATAATTTCACAAAACACTTTCATGCACCTGGTTAAGGAACTATGGAGAATAACCAGATCTGCAGTAGACGAACGATATAGGTCATCATGTTTAAAACGCATTTATTTCGCTTTTGTAGTTTGCAGTTGAAGAGTTGGACGGCCTTATACAAGCCTACGTGCCAATCCGTAAGTTCTATATCTACAGAATTACTGCCACATTCTGTTTCCAGTTAATTTGCTCGTGATTTCCAGCATACTGCACAATTTTCGCGTTGTACTCGTACGAACAATGGTTTGTCGTTTCAAATCACAGGTGTCTTCGAACCACCGCAAACAAACAGCACATTCGTGCTGCGCTAATATGTCCATCGGGGCATTGTCTTGCTGGAGGAATCTGTGTTTATGTGGGGCATTTCATACAATCGCCGCGCCACACACACGCAAAACTCAGTCAGATCAAATGTGGAGCAAAGAGGGATGCCGGCCTTTTATATCGATGTGTATGCCGGGACCATCTGACATGAAACCTCCTAATATCAGTACCAAAGTTAAACCTGAGGTGGTTTGTTGCAGCAATCCAGTTGGGAAAACATCATGAACGAGACGCCCGGTTGGGATTCGAATGAATCTCCGGTGAAAGACAAATTGGTGTGCAACTAAGTGCATCTGTCCAAAAATCCAGTTGGATCACAGAATGGTTAAATTGTGTTTTGTTCCCTTCCACAGAATCGAAGATGCGATTGGCATGATGTACTCGCTGGTGCTCCAACCAACAACCGTTTCAAGATGCGGATCCGTGCCTCCACCCAGAACACATTCTTGTGGCGCCATCAAATTACAACTGCATCAACTCCATCATCAAATAGTCAGTATAAGCCCATTGTCCATGCAGGCCCTATTACCTACGGAAACTCGTATCTCCGATTTGTATCCTTCCATGTTTCGCTTCTGACACAACGATGAGCAGTAGTGTTTCTGATATCGTTCCATTGTGTGCATTGTAAAACGAGAGTGACGGCTACTCATTTCCGTAGGTATGCAATCACGAGCTCCATTTATTTTAATCAGCCGCGATTACGTCACACGTTTTACGAATAACGAGGACTTGATTTTCATCAATATCACAGTATCTACATAATTTTAACCTTACATCATCTAGTGCGCCACGCCGCTATACATCAGACCATATTGGTTTCTCACCCGGTTGAAAGCTTTTAAGTTCGAAAATGTAAGTTTCCGTCACTGAAAACAGAGAGATCACTATCCTAAAGCGTATTCCATAAACGAAATCCGATTCTGTCAGCTATGTTTACGTTGACTGGGACAGCAAGAAATTCGGAAAATTCCAAGGCATAAATTTCTGCCGAATATGATATGACTAGAATGCACAAGGATTGGCTAGGCAAGCAGTCTGTCCAGAAAATAAAGCGATGCACATTCATCATGTGTTCGTTTCTTAGGGGATATGTGTAGATGAAGAAACGATTGCTGTGCGCAAACGCTTCACCGGTATTCTGAATTAGACACCGGGCAAGTCCTACCAATATATTGACGCGCCATATTTTTCTACACAACCACATTGCATTTTAGATTCTTCCTGCTGCACTTGGGTTAGTAGCATAGAGTTATCGCTAATTGCACATGGTAAAGGATCTTCTGAGTCAGGCACTGAAATGTTTTATCTAATTTAGATAGTGTAACATAGCAAATGAATAACCGTTTGTTCCCAAGCCATGTCAGTCCCCACTGCTCTCAACTTCAATACCAGCATATACCTGTTTAACTTTTCATGTTACTGATGGGGCATGCTAATAGTTATTTGTCCCTCATCCGCTTCGCGTTTCCTGAGACGTGCGATGTTTTACGGACACTGTGGAGTCGCTTTGTGGCATTTGATTGCATTTGATTTGCAGGTAATGAATACCCAGAAAGGTTCAGGAAGGCGCGTTCAAAGAGGAGATGGATATTCGGTTTTTTAAACAAGTTTCAAATGAGGGTTTTGCTCAACTGACAATAGTTTGTGAGTGTTCAGTTAATGTTTCTCTAATAAGCAACTACACAGCGAAGACCTTCTTCTTCCCTTTGTAACAAAGCTTTCATAGATAGAATAAAGTGAATCTTTTCGTTCAATAAGCAATTACCGTTTGTCTTCCATTTGCGTAACCATGCTTCGTTATGGTCAGATGTCCCGGTAGCAGCGAACCACGAATGGAAATGCAGTTTTGCTTCGAGTCGACCACATCGACACCCAAGTTTTGGCCCGAAAAAAATTCGCGGTTCATTTTGCCCAATCTCGCGGTAGTGTGCCCTGACGAATCACTCAGTATCCTTCGCACACGAAGTAGATTGGAACATGCATGTGCACAATCGTCTGCATTTAGGGTATACAGTTATCTCGTAAATTTTTGAAAATGAAATATTCGGCAGTCTCGTACAACATTTGAGTGGACGTTACTCCCTAGATCTAACTTGCGAGAGCTTGAAAATCGACAAACCTGATCGATTTGTCTCAGTTGTACATTTTGCGGCGAATTTTGAGGTACTTTGAGTTCTCTATTACGCAACACTTTCCACATTTGGGGCACTCAATTACCTCGGCAGCAATAGTAGATGATCTCCTGCAATATTTCAGTGAGCATTGCTCCGTAGATCACAACTGCCAGGGCTTTACAATGGAGAATCAAGTGTGAGAAGCCTAATTTGTACATGATTAGGCGATTCTAGAGCTACGTGGTGCTCTCGATGCGCCGCTGTCCTTGAGTTTGGTGGATTTAACTGGGGTGTTATAAATCACACTGGGTTTACTCTCGCTATCCGTAAATCGAAAGGATGGATTTTGTTCCTAAACGTTGCCCAGACGGACCGTTTTGAACGTGAGAACGTGTTTCTCACTGATATCTGCATTTCAGCCGTGCAATTCCTGTGTGTTTGATTGCGGCAAATAGTGAAGACTGAGTCGCTGATTGAGGCGACTGGAGATTTTGGCTGATGGCCTTTGGTGGACATTCAAGATTTCTGGTCTAATGATGATGAAGAGTTTACGGGACAATGACTGAGTCCAGCGAGCGACTCAACCGCTTCGTGAACACTAAACAGTCGCTTGCGAAGCACTGTTTCACCAAGACGTCAACGTTCTTCCTACGAGAGACCCCTTTGGTTTGAAGAATTCGGTCCCCCATCGAATCGGAGCTTTGCCACGTAATGAGATATGCAGTGAGTTACGAACTGGTTAGCTATTCTTGTTTCATCGTCTAGACTAGTTAGCCGCTCTAGGCTTTGTCATTTTGTGATCAACTGAAATATTTCAATTCCGTTTATTATAAACAAGTTTTTCGTACCTCTTTTAAAAGGATGCGATGTTGTGTACTCTCGCATATAAACTAGACAACAGTTGATAAATGGAATCACGGTCCACCGACGCTGGATGACAGTTTATTCTATGTTATAACCCAGCTATCGAGTTTTCACGTCCCCGGGAAATTTCAGGTAATACTGTACATTAGCCCTCCCCATTAGTTTGAGCTTTCTTACTCATATTCCCATGGGCCAAATAATACCAGATTTGTATGAAACATTGGTGCTGGACGCGAAGCCTCATAACCGTGCCTGTCTGTGCTATTTCTTCCAACCAGTTGCTGTGAATACCCGGTTGTTCAACAAAAGGCCGCCTACAGATGAGGGAGGGAATATCCGCTTCGCTGAATCTCCCTCGCAAGGGTCATATAAATGTGCCAACTACCTCAAAACCTCATTCACATGAGGTGGTTTCACTTCCTGACGCGGTTTGATGTGTCTCGACATTAGGTGATCATGGATTCAAGATCACGTTTTAAATCTCGTTTATCTACGGCTTAAGTGTACTCAGTTCCGAGCTGCTTGTTTGCGTCAACCGTGCAGTCAATCGTAGTCCTCAACCATTGCACTGACAAATGACACGCGAAAACCGAAACATCGCCATCATTGTCATCCTCGTCATCATCATTATCATCAACGTCATCATCACCATCATCATCATCGAAGCCACCAGAGAATCACCATTAGATTTGATACTGATTGCTGATTTCCTCATGCATTACCATGGATTCAGAATTAACCTCGGAGAGACTAAGAGCAGGCCTGCCACAACGATACACCAAATCCTCCGTCATAAGCCTGGAATACCGTTGGTACGAAAATCACTTGGATCGGTTGGATCCTCCTACTTACATCGTCCTTGTGAAGCTCGAATCTAATCACATGAGACTTGTGCTGCACAAAATACTCCCAGTTGCGTTTGGTCAGTTTCCTTTGGAGGAGCTAGTGAATCTGGCACGAGGATTGGCCGATGCACTGTTGACCATGTTGCAGCTGCAGTTGAAAAGAAATGGTTCGACAGTGGACGAAATGCAGACCAAAAAGGCCAACCTGTCGAACGGCTTGCAGTATGGTGATCCTTCTGACCAGCGTATATTAGTACTTTCTTTGTAACTTATCATTACTCAAAGTGTATCACTTTCTATCTCTCATTAAATCTCAGCTTATTCCTCTTTTCTTCATACCGCATAGCTTTCGTTTAACTGAACACAAAAAGAAATATGACACAATACAAATTCTGTACCTCGTGAAAGGCGTGTTCCCTTCTTGCTGTGTCGAATTACGCTGGCAGTGAATTAACGAGCGGTGATACACCTTTCAGACTACGACGGGATAGAAAGTATCTAGGAATATATCAAGGCAGATTCCAGGAAGGAGATCGATTTGGATTTATTGTGGTGGTAATAACTAACTGTACCAACGAACTGTGAGTTGTATCATCTCGCCTATTTTTTTCACTTGATTTCACTACTATGAACCGGTATTTGCTCACGTTATCCACTACAGCAACCATGATGACGGAATCGCGGAGGTGCGCTAGAACGATCCGGTGCTACAAATGTGACAAGCCTGGGTATTGGAAGAATCAATGCCCTCGTACCCGAACACCTGTACATAATAAACATTTCGATTACTGCTCTTTTTGCGTGCTGGTTGCGATGAGCGCACTGTCACAAGCTGCCATACAAACCGTCATTGAGATAGACGGTAAGAGGGAGTTGTGCTTGATTGATACAGGAGAGCGCGTTTCGCTGAGACGGGGACGGAACCAAGCTAAATACAGACCACGCACACCAGCCGCGAGAGCCGTGGGTGGATATTGACTGATGATTGGCGGATTGTCAATGGACTCGATACGCCTGGGCGACAAGTCCCTGTAGCACGCGTTCCTGATTAGCCCAGACATAGAACAGACAGTATGGGGGGTAGATTTACCCAAGGGCAGATATTCTCATGTCGACCTAACCAGGGAAAGCTGGTGACAAGTTATGGCTCAATCAAGATTGAAGGTTATCCAAGCATTGTCGTTAGTGAGCTGCCTGCCCGAAATCTTCCATCTTGCAACGTAAGGTCAATACGGTCCGAGGTCATGGAATATTCTGAACTGTCCACGAGCAGTGAGGATCAGTTTGGTTCCTGCTCGTGGATTGAACACGAAATCCCCCGTCTTCAGAATGCTTTCGACTGTTTTCGATCCTCGATTAGGGACCTTGATTCGAGAGCTGAGAGTTAAGGAATTGCATGCAGAAGCTTGGTATCAGACGGCTAAGGACGGCGTCAACAAACAAACAATTGGCCAAACTGAACGTAATAAACGAACGATCTTAGAGTGGCTGGTGTTCAAAGGAGGTGACTGGAAAATGGACTTGCTAATGGTGTTGCAAGCTCATCGTGTTGCCATACAACCAACGACAGGCAAGCTCCCGTTTATGCTGATGTACTCCAGACATCCACGCCTTCCGGTTGACCGGGAAATTGGGTTGTGCCCGGCAACAAGCTTTTACCCGGAGGATGTTGAGAAAGGAAGAAGAGAGCTCGAGAAATCTTGATCAACGTTCCGGAAAACACTATGCAGAGACCGGGAAGCGGAAATCACGGATGTTCCCCATAGATACGAAGGTCAAGTGGAAAGATCATTGGAATCCCGGAAGGAGTGGACTGGGGTCACAAAGGCTAGGCAATTCAAGATGGTCAGGGTCGAAAAGAGTCGACCTAACCAGGGAAAGCTGGTGACAAGTTATGGCTCAATCAAGATTGAAGGTTATCCAAGCATTGTCGTTAGTGAGCTGCCTGCCCGAAATCTTCCATCTTGCAACGTAAGGTCAATACGGTCCGAGGTCATGGAATATTCTGAACTGTCCACGAGCAGTGAGGATCAGTTTGGTTGCTGCTCGTGGATTGAACACGAAATCCCCCGTCTTCAGAATGCTTTCGACTGTTTTCGATCCTCGATTAGGGACCTTGATTCGAGAGCTGAGAGTTAAGGAATTGCATGCAGAAGCTTGGTATCAGACGGCTAAGGACGGCGTCAACAAACAAACAATTGGCCAAACTGAACGTAATAAACGAACGATCTTAGAGTGGCTGGTGTTCAAAGGAGGTGACTGGAAAATGGACTTGCTAATGGTGTTGCAAGCTCATCGTGTTGCCATACAACCAACGACAGGCAAGCTCCCGTTTATGCTGATGTACTCCAGACATCCACGCCTTCCGGTTGACCGGGAAATTGGGTTGTGCCCGGCAACAAGCTTTTACCCGGAGGATGTTGAGAAAGGAAGAAGAGAGCTCGAGAAATCTTGATCAACGTTCCGGAAAACACTATGCAGAGACCGGGAAGCGGAAATCACGGATGTTCCCCATAGATACGAAGGTCAAGTGGAAAGATCATTGGAATCCCGGAAGGAGTGGACTGGGGTCACAAAGGCTAGGCAATTCAAGATGGTCAGGGGTCGAAAAGAGTATGTGGGACGCAGGTTCGTAAGTGGCACGACACACCGAAGGTGCGGCCAAGTAGACCCGCTGAAGAAGCCCACTGAGGTGGGGGGTAAAGGAAAGTCTGTGGCATGCAAACTACCTTTAAGATATCGGCCTGAATCCTGAAATCATTGTACAACTCATTGGTATTTGAAAGTATTTGAAATGAAAAACTGCTTAGGCAAATTGTGCCCGCTGCTAATCGATGATACTGCGGTTCTATTGTCGTCTACGTGAGGCTCATGTATATATCCCGCAAAGATATGGCGTTTCGCGTACACATTGGTACAACTGGTGTCGCACGTCAGCCGTGTTACATTTTAAGATACATTGACTAGATGACATACCGCACCATGTCCAAGTTGACCAATTGGAATTCTGGGTTGTGTCTGAGAACAGGCACAGCGACGGCGTTCTCATTTCTGCAGCCTGGAGGAGGGAAAACGTTGTGCCGTTTTTGCCCAGGTGTTGGCACGTTAACTAGTTTAGCCGTTAATCAAGTTCATATGCTCAAATATTTTGTGGCATAGTTTACGTGAAGCATCGGGTAGCTACGCAAATCCAAGCAGATTCTCTTTTCAGATGCGCTTTACTCGAGCGGAGATATGAGCTTAAACGGTCGTTCCCCGGTCTGCAACACACCATTTGATTCGGAATATGTTCGACTGGAAAGAGCGACCGACACATAATTTGGCTGGGTTAAAGCGTCGGTAATTAGGTTTTAGAGTCTCACGGAACTTCACTCTTAACGTGATTCTTCAGTTAAGCATTGGAATAAAACAAAGAAACAGGAAGATGCTCGAATCTGCGTGTCAACGTGATTCTCATCATTATCTGCAATCCAATGCTGCAGTTCATGTGGTTTTGATTTCAGCAAAACGCTGCGATTAAGGCGCAATGGAGCGTTTGTCTGTTTGTATTAGTTGGACACTGAGGATTTCTACTCTAACAATGGTGAAACGTGTGCGCGACAATGGCAGACCTCTCCGAACGACTCAACCGCTCCCTGTACAATAAACAACTAACGCAGACGGGGTGCGAGCGTAAAGCTGTATGTCACTGACGAGGCACCCCATTAATCTATGGACTGCTATCTAAGATTCGCCTCACATCTGACGAAGGGAGAAAATTACCGCGGAACTTATTGAACGGCTTTTAAGTGATTACTGTTCCAAAACTCTGTGGAGATCGGGTGTTTGCTTACGTTTTGCATGGCTTGTTCCAGCCTAGTTGGTGTTTGGTGAGAAACGGCTTCACCAGTGCTTCGCTGCACTGCTTGCGAAGCCATCCTCCATCTAGATGGCAACTACGTCCAGTGAGAAATCCCTTTGGTGTGAAGAATTCGTTCTCTCATAAACCTGGAGCTTCGCAACCTAATGAACGGTGCAGTGTGCTGCGAATTGCTCAGGAATTCTTGATGCACCGTCTGGACTAGTTAGCCACTCATAAGCTTCTGAAATTTCTAGTGAACTGAAATATCCCAGTTAGTATAAACAAGGAATTAGTCACAAGGAATTAGTGGCGCACCGTCGGGACTAGTTAACTACTCCTAGGCTTGTGAATTTTCTAGTGAACTGGAATATCCCAATTAGTACAAACAAGGTTCTGCCTATCTAACTAAACAGGAAGTGACGGTGTGTACTGTCGCAGATAAACTGGGCAAGAGACGATAAATGATGTTTCGGTTCACCGACACTGGATGACAATGTGTCATGTGTTATAACCCAGATATCGAGTGTCGTTTAACCTTGGTGCTTTACGTTATCCCTCCCCGCAGTTCAAACTTGCTTGCTCGTATTCACATTATCGAGGTAATACTAACCACAAAGCCTGATCACCGCGCCTGTCTGTGCTATTTCTTCCAACCAGTTGCTGTGCAAACCCGACGTTGCAACTGAAGACCGCCCGCAGATGGGGGCGAGAATGTTCACCTCGCTGAACTTCCATAGGAAAGGCCACTTGAATATCTCAACTGGGTCACAATCCCATTAACATGAAGTGGTTTCACTTCTTGACGCAGTCTGATCTGTCTCGACGCTAGCTGATCATACATTTATAATCAAACGGCTTCTTGAATCTCGCCTGTCTACGGCTTATTCACGTCCAGTTCCGAGCGGCTTGGTTGCTTTAGCCATGTGTTCATTTCGTAGTACCCAACTATTGCACGGACAAAAGACACTCGGAAGCTACGTCGTCATCATTATCATCATCATTTTCATCATCATCTGCATCAGCATCATCATCATCATCATCGTCAACGCCATCATTATCAACAATGACAGGCGAATTAACGTGAAAGGGCAGGACTGCCACAATGAAACTCCAAATTCTAAGTTAGAAAGTCCGGAAAAACGTTGGTACAAAATCCACTTGGGTCGGTTTGATCCTTCAACTTACATCGTCCTTATGAAACACAGTGGATTACCTAGGGGTCATGTTGTACGATGTTGTACCCAGAAGTTTCAAATTCACGTCCCATTGGGCCGACTCAGATTAGATTTTGACGCATTTGTTCAGTTAACTTGTATGATAAATCACAGTGTAGTACGACACAGATCATCAATGCTAGTCATAGTACCCTATCAGTGTGAAGCTGAGGGCAATGTGTCGGAGATTTATTAATTTCATGCAACTTCATCGTGACTAGTCCTCCAATAACAAAAGAAATTTGAGCCTGCGTACCTACCGATCTAATAAATTTCCCGTTTGATGCACAAATGTTCGAAACCGTAGACCTCCTGTGTTTTCTCAAACTTGTGAACCGGGGTTCAAGGAACTAACTGAGCTCAGAACAACTTTTTCTTCTTGTCTCTTGTTAGAACGCCCATCAAGCAGCATAGCAGCATGCAGTCACCCAGCTCAGACGGCGAGCATCTAGATGTGACAGAGGTTTCCTTGAATTCTTTATTCCTTAGGCGGAAAATGCACTAGTCCGGGATCAATATCAAACAAAATGATTGCAAAACTAATACAGAAGTGTAGGAAATATTATCCGGCTAGGAGCACCAAACCAATGAGTGCAGTGTCCAAAAAATCTGAACGTATTTCGAAGTCTCGGTGGCGGCTTTGCCCCGGAAGTGAAACCGGCAAATTCTCAAAGGCCAGAAAGCACTTCTTGGAGATTTATCCTTACCAGACTCCAAAATGGGTGAGCAACTTACAATCTTTATGGAAGATGAAATTTTGCTTACTTCCTGTTATTTGTTGATCACATCATTATTCAGAACGATGGCTTTACCGCAGTTTGTGCAATCTGTACTAAGACAAAGGGCGCAAACAAAGAAGGAAAACAATATTTTCTTTATGAGACACCTTTCCAGTTCCGGGATCACTATGGTTGCATGAACAATCACATGCAAATTATCACTGCTTTCGTGCTGATAAACTTGGTGATATTATTGCAGTAATGGCGAGGCTGAATCAGTTCCACTCAGTATTCCAGATTCTGATCACACGGAGTACCCACTCTTGATATATACCTGTTAGTAATGCCCTCAGTGAATAGACCCAGTTTCATCTAGTGTCCGTGGAATAAACTTTCCAAGCAGTGGAGATCATATATCCGATAATCTACAAACACCTCAGGAAAAACTCCCAGTTTCAATGTGCAGACGACTACTCCATAGAAAACACGCTGGAAAAAACTCCATTTAAAATCCCTCTAAGTCTGTTTGATACAGTTAGGCTGAGAGGAAATGTGGTCCTAAAGACACACTGGAATGAATCACGCCGAGTTCAACTGACATCCCAATAAATTTGGATACTCTTGTGCCACTCATCTGCTGACCGTTCCTCAGCTTATTTTCCCATTCGTCGACTAGCGCTTTGGACAAGCCAAAAGCAGTAAGGGTTGCAATTCGCGCCTAATCGATGGCGCACCTCTGGCGCAAAAGTGTCCAAACGAGATCAGACTTGTCCTTCCCTTAAGGCCGATTGTACGGCCTCCGGATTGGACGGATCATAGGACGACTGGCCGGTGATTTGCCCATGTCAGCCAACACTCTGAAAGGATAAGTAGCTGTGGTAAAAAGCATGCGGATTTTCGCGGGCCATGCAACATCACGATCGCCTTAGAATGCATCCATTTCACCTTATCTTACAAACGTTTTCAGCATTTGTGTGTACAACTAACGGTAAAAATACACGTAACTGTCTTCACCTGATAGTTGGGGAAAAATAATTTCACGGAATATTTCCTTGCATTTCGTTTAAGAATTATGGAGAATCACCGGAACTGCAGTAGACGAACGATAGAAACTTTGAAACGCTTTTATTTCGTTTTGTTGTTTGCAGTTGAACAGTTGGACAGGCTTATGCAAGTTGACGTTCCAATCCGTAAGTTCCTCCTCTACCGAATTTCTGCCACAATTCGTTTCACGTTAATTTGTTCATGGTCCGCAGTGTAATCGAAACATTTCGCGTAGCCCTCGATAGCTTAACTGAGTGGCTCATGACACCGTCCACATATCTATTTAAACAACCGACACAAAATGACCGGGAAGTGTTACGGTAGTGATAAAGGTGACTTGAGTTTTCGGTTACGCTGATTACATTTGATTGCGTACTATGAGGGTTAAATTACTTTTTACATAAATCCTTCACGAAAATTTATGCATGGATCCTGAAAGCACGGTTCATTCTTTCATAGGACAGTGGTATCGCATAAGATATGCACGAAGGAAAGCACGAAGCTTGAATTTCCTTTCTACTGTTGTTTGGTCCCAAACGCTGATCAGACGTTTTCTGATCCTCTACCGAATTTCTGCCACAATTCGTTTCACGTTAATTTGTTCATGGTCCGCAGTGTAATCCAAACATTTCGCGTAGCCCTCGATAGCTTAACTGAGTGGCTCATGACACCGTCCACATATCTATTTAAACAACCGACACAAAATGACCGGGAAGTGTTACGGTAGTGATAAAGGTGACTTGAGTTTTCGGTTACGCTGATTACATTTGATTGCGTACTATGAGGGTTAAATTACTTTTTACATAAATCCTTCACGAAAATTTATGCATGGATCCTGAAAGCACGGTTCATTCTTTCATAGGACAGTGGTATCGCATAAGATATGCACGAAGGAAAGCACGAAGCTTGAATTTCCTTTCTACTGTTGTTTGGTCCCAAACGCTGATCAGAGCTCACGTTTTCTGAGGTCAATGCTAATACTTGACCGAAAACGACTCCGAAGCTTGAACTCAATACTCTATGGGATGACAAATCCTTGTCAAGGGATAACGTCCTATGATTACAACAACACCGTTATTCTGATCAACGCCATAAACAATTACATCAATATCGATAATGATGGTAATGATGAGGATGATGCAGATGACGACGATGGTGATGATGACGATCATGATGATGGTGATGATGGCTGGGTGGATAATGATCTCGTCGACGCTGCTACCATCTGAAAGGGTACATTTGAGCACAACTTTAGGTTTCATAAGATGCCAACTAGTCTCAGGAAAAAGTAATTTTGTTACGATTTTTGAAAGTCGTCTGGAACTGACCGATCACGTCTGCTGAGAATAACAACTCGAGCGCCCAACTGATGGCCCCAGAACCACATTCGGACAACGGCACGGCGTGATTAATGTGCAAAAGCGTTCAGAAATCTGTTAGATTTGAAATGTCATGTGCAATGCCATTCGGTCCAGTGGACTTGTTCTCAGCATGTTCTGAGGTATTTCCGAACCGTGGAGCTCTACAGAAACACAAATTCCTACATCACGACAAAGTAGCTATCGAGAGAGTAATGAGGCACGAATGCGCAGTTTGTCAACGGTGGTTTGAAATACTCGTAATTTCAAACGTCACTCCGTTGTTCATACGAAACAGCGGCCGTTCGCTCGAGTTTTCTGTGCCAAGGCACATTCGCAGCTTGCGTCACTCCAGCGACATCAACGCAAAAAGCATTAACAGTCAACAGTGTTCACCTTCGTTGCACAGCCGCTCCCCGGAGATGTTGGTTCTAGCCAAACTTGAACGCTTTGCTTTCACAGTTCGGTTCTACATGGATGAAACCTTAGGAAGACTGGCTGCATTGCCATATTATCGTTTATCTTCTAATACTATGGCCAAAACATAAAACGTAAATGCAAGCGTGAGTTGTGGAAGGTTTAGCTCCAGCGACATTGGTAACATGCAGGCAAACGATTTTCGCGATTTACGATTGGCTGACCCAGTACGTTTGTGTGCCACTGATCTCCCTGATCTAATTCTCAAACCAGGTGATCAAATGGCTTCCAAGTTTCCGACGTAAATAATTTCAAACAAATTTGGTTTTTAACTGGAAAATTAATGCCGAGCTTCACAAATGAGCACAAGTTTAAGTACTGTGATAATCACCAAGAACAACAACAATCCTAGATATTTGCTAACGCCTAACCTTCCTCAAAACTGCTGTATTCACGGTGAGAGTCCTCAATATACCTTGCTGACATTTGGGCGATATTTCACGCGAAAACAAATAATTCCCAAATTCAACATTATGTTCCGCTTGCCTCTAGGCTCCCAATTTGATGCAATAGGTTAAAACAAAGATCATACTGGTTGAATGTTGTGGAAAGTCCTGTCGTCAGTCATTCACACAAATCTGTCATTTTCCCGCCCATCAGGCTTTTCGCACCCAAACAGCCGAAATGATGCTACTCGACTGTTGCTGAAGCCGCGTTTTCAAATACAATATTATGTTCCCCAGGGTGCCAACAACCACAGCTGCCCTTGAGCATTAGGACGATCGTGAACATCATCACCACCAACGTCGTCCGTGTCACCATCATCCACATCACTGTCGGTGTAGATATGTGATGATAGTGAGAATAACGGTGTTTTAGGGATTATAACAAAACTTCATCACTCAGTTTCATCTTGGTTACTCCATATTTAACGTAGTTCACACTTCGGAACCATCTACGAATAATGGCTTTTGTTCGATTCAGAAGCTATGCGCAGTGAAATTTACACCTGGTCCACTCATTCATATACATTATGCGATATCCCTTTTAGTGTGAAACGTGGACTCGCCACCCCCCTCCGAAATTCATGCAATGGCCCCGCCGCACACACAACTCAGTCAGATCAAATATGTCATCCGAAGTAGTCGAGGTTGTTTACAATCTTCAGTGTTCCTGTGTGCAGCATAGTCAAATGCTGGCCTTTTATGTTGAGTTGTGTACTGGGGCCACCAAATATTGGCACTCTTGAATGTCAGTACCATAGTGAACCCTGAGTTGGCTGACATTGTTTCATCAATTACAGCGTTATGCCGAATTGATGAACCTGAATCACGCCAAATGACGAATATTTTAGAAGTAAGCCTATCGGCGAATCGGCCGTTGGATCTCCTGTTTGTTGCTTGGCTGACACAGTTTGTCGATTCCATGTAGAAGGAATCGCGAGTTCATGCCTTAGTGTCAACTGCATTTAATTTTTGGGGTTCAATCTTGTGAACATCAGAAATTGCCATCTAGAAGTTGGCCAAATTAAGTAACCACCGATACTGAACAAGATGATCAATCAATCAACTGTGGCATCACTTTTGTACCGAAACAAAGCACGAGGACTGTGGTGCTGCCATGGTGCCCACGTCTAGACAGAGACAGTCGAGGTGCAGAGACCGGTTTTAATCCACGTACCTTCGAACCCGTAAGTTCTTGCTTTAACTGCCGATCTATACCAAGGTCTATTGTTCAAGGGAAGTCTTAATATAGGTTCAGCATGTTCAGGCTTGCGATGTTTATATGTTCTAAAGTGCAACAAATTCTAACTGGATTAGATAGCCTGTGAAATTAAAATCTCGAATACAAGTGTGATTAATGAAGAAAACATGCGTGGGTATGCACGAGAAACGGCAAGTAAACAGTTACCGAATGGGTACTCAAAGGAATGAACCATCGAAGACTTCGGCTTCGCCACACTTCTCCAGCTTAGGAATGCAGTCGTTATGTGCAGAATCTGGATCATATCACAATCCGACTTGTTGGAGGACACAACCTCAAATACGAGAAATCGGTTTGAAAATATAACTTGCTTGTCCACTGAGCATCGATGTGCCCAGCCTGGCGTGGAGTTCCGGCGCTCGAGTAACTGAGATTGTATGGTCTCCATGGCTCAGCTGGCTGGGCTCCCGTGCATAAAAAAGTGTGTCACTGCCTCTCGTCGTTCCTCAGCTGTGAGTTTTTATTGGGGTAACGTGTGCCGTGTTCTTCTTTCGCCGTGTCTTCACAAGTTCAGTAGACTATGTTCAACTTTTAGGTGAGCGAGGATAGAGCACGCTTTCATTATCTGGAATAAAGTAAGATAATTCGCCGGGTTTGTTCACTATGAATTACTCGTCTGCTGAGCCCAGACCTACAGACGCTGCTTCATTTGCTACTAGGCAGAATACAAAAACCATCAATTGGCACGATCAAATCTAGTTTTCTAAACCGCCTCTAATCAGGCACAGCTCCATTAAACGACCAATATCCTGACTAAATTGGATGAAAGTTGATCTTAGTGAACGTAGTAGACCCGATCATACATCAACACATCGGGAAAATTCATACATTTCAAGGCACAGACGACAATTCCAGTGGACTTAGTCCATGAAATATACGTTAACTGAACGGCCATTTGAAAGCGTTTGAAGGCCGTTTGTCCCAGTTAAGCTGAGCGAAAATGTGGGCTTACATCAATCCACATCGACTTCCTTCCGAAATAATATAATGAATAATAATAATAATAATAAATAATATAATAATAAAATAAAATAATAAAATAATAATATTTCATCTGCTGATTGCTGCTCACCTTGCTATGCTCATGTGCCGGTTGCCGCTAGGAACATGAGTTAAAAAGAAGTAGCCTTTCAACTGCTAACAGATACTTAGCAGATCCCTGGCTCGAAAGCTTCGAAAGAGGACCGGAATTGTCCCTACCCGAGGCCGATTGCCCGACGCTCTGATTGAGTGAATCACTCTGCGACCGGTCACCGATTGGCCAAATTCATCCAACAATTTTTTGGATAAGTGGCTGTGTCAAGTCGTCTGCGGATGGTCAGCGATCAAGTGCGTTTACGGGCGTCCCGAGAGTGCCTCGAATTTCCCTTGTCCTAGGAACGCTGACTGGTTATTTGTGAGCGATTAACGTGAGAGAATAATGTAAGTGTCTTCACCTGATATTTCAAGAAAAACAGTTCACCCAAATTTCCTCTACATTGGATTAAATATTATGGGGAATCACCGAAACTACAATAGGTTCATCAATTGCGAGAAACTGTGAATGACACACATGATCACGTGATGACCCTTCACTTTGTTCTACCTTGTGGTTTGTAGTTGAACAATTAGACAGCCTCATTAAAGCACACGTAGCAATCCGTAAGATTTTCTACTGTAGAATTACTGCCAAAGTATAATTCACATTAAGTTTCTCATGCCTCCCAGAATAACTGATACTCTTCGCCTAATTCAATCGTACTAAGTGCGACCACGTTACTTACAGTCGAGCAATATCCAGGAGAGCTGTGTTCCGCTGGACCTAGATTCGATTTAAGGTGTCGAGGAATTGAGTTTGGAGATTGAAACTGAAATAATTCCGCTTTGGAGACACCCTACGTTCCTCGCTGTCTTAGGTTCCAGTTTCCCAAATGGCTCAAACAATGAGCAGTACATTGTGCACTCATATGTCGAAATCACTGTTCACTTCTTCGTTCGGAGCTGAGAGAAGTGAATCGGCATTCATTTCGTACGTCGGTGACGCATGGATGACTTTGCTAGACTAAAGGGTCACTACCGAGTACGCAATACACAATAGTGAATAAGACTGACTTGAAAGAGAAAGACACAAACTCTACCAGGGTTGCTCTCGAAAGCCCAACCGTGACGATCGTCTGCATATTTATCAGCAATCAGTAAGCGTACACTAATATCTCATAATAGTTCACATGGGCGATGTGCTTGCAAAACCAGTTTAGATACGAGTCGACAAAATGTGCGTCTAGTGCCCAAATTCAGGACTCAATTTTCTTGGAAACAATGATCGAGGAGGTCATGAAACAGAACAGCACGAAGTGGTCGGAAGTGGCATTAATGTTAACAACGGCATGGATTAGCCTCGAAACCACAGAGGTGCAAGCAGCTAGAACCTCATTTGATGCTGAAGTGAGTGCGGACTGTTTGGGTGAACTTGCAGAACTCATAATGATCGACATTTTCCTGTGAAAACCCGGTTCTTCTGTTATGTTCAGAGCAAATTTGAAGGAGTCAGAATCATGGGTGTGTTCACTCATAAAGCGTACTCGTCCAAAATTGGCTGTCCATTGTCTGCCTCACTGTTCAAATTACATTGGAGAGAGTTAAGTACTATGCAGAAATATCAGATTCGTAAAAGTAACCTCAGAAGCCTCGGAATGCACTTGCGCCCTAAATCTCCACCGAAATATCATTTGCAAAGCGGGCGCGCATCAATTCAACGAAAGCGAATCAATGTTTATGCGCGCCACAGAGGCACTACCGAAAGTTATCAGCGTTCATGGAGTTCATGAATGTACGATCGGTGTTGATTTGTGTTGACTAACGCCTATCAAAGAGCCTGGATCAACGTCATAATGCACCCTTTAAATTTCGTGGGACCGTTTTTATTTTTGTTCTCGCACTCGCATGCACTCGCTTGCTTGTTCAGATCATAGCTATTGTATTCCCCACCTGTGAATCCCTTTTCCAGTACTAGGCACTAGATCGTGTCTGCAACAGGTACCAAAAATGGGCGAATCAGTAGATATGACAGTTGTGTTAACCAGATAGTTCGAGTGCGTTCCTTCTAGAACGTGTTACCGAAATCACAAGGACGGTGAGTCTTTGGTGAGCCTGCGCTTTTTGCAAAGTGCAACATTGCCAAACCATGAACGCTCTACAAGACTTATCCAACATATTTTACATGTGGCATTCAATTCCTCCAGACATCCACAATATTGGGCGGTTTGCTCAGTGTGCTCAGTTCACGTAGCCCATCGACAGGGAGAATTCAATATGGGTTTCAGGCACGTATCTCTCGGAAAACGACTTGTTATGCAATGGGTTTATTGGTTAATTTTCGCCAAAAGTTCGTTCAATAGAACGTGAGGTACACGATATACCGGGACCTGGGCGCACCTGATGAGACTAAAAGAGAGTGAAACCAGTTGCTGTCTATCCAGGAGTTTTCAGTAGGATTGTGGGTAGATTCATCCATTGTGCGCACCTCTTTGGTTCATATGTTCACTTGTTCCACTTACGCTAATTACATCGCGGTGAACTGCTAATTATTTTACGGGATACCAACTACATTTTGAGGTGTGCTGCGATTCTGTGGCATGTAAATTTCACTCAAAGACTTTCACGAGCGGAACCCTAATTATCCATCAGGTTGATTGACAGAAGATTCGCTCTAACATTTACAAATACCTGACCAGCTGCTTATGAGAGAGTACACAAAGATTCGCATAGAGGATAACGACAAGTAGCGGGTGATTTAGCATAGGTATATTAGTCCATTTTATGGTTGCTCCACCCGAGACCCACCCTTCATTGATCCATTTTGAACCAATTAGCCAAGTGAATCCATCTAACCGACTGGCCGTAATTCGCCATGTTTCTGAAGGAATCATTACCCTAAGAGACCGGTTGTGATGTTGAACCACAGATAGGTAAAGAGACCAATCAAATCAAACTTGAATGGGCTAGTTGTGCGAAAACCTTAGTTTCCTTTCGACCTGCAAGGCCATTGTGATTTGCAAGCGTCATGGAATGTAAAACCTCCTTGATAAACCCACTTGAATCTCAATCACGGTGATGAATAACTTGCGAACATTCGTCATAGTCTTCCGAGAATTAGCCTGAGGTCAGTTCAGCCTTCCTAGAACCAGGCAATAATAAAGTTGACATTTCACGGGTCAGCAAATTGCACAGCCGATAAGGCAGTGAGGAGAGGGCAGTGGTAGACACCTAGAAAACACTGTTCACTCACTGGCCCACACTGGCCACTGGAAGCTAGTTCGGAAGAAACGCGTATGGGTTCATGTTATGACGCCCGTTAAAATGTCTCACTTTGAATTTGAGTCCGGAAAACCTACATGTCTGTCTGACTGGTAACAATCGAGGGTCCTTGGATTTCTTCAGACAAGTAAGTTCGGGTAGTCGCACTGAGCTCCGCGGCCTGTAACGAAACTATGGTAACGCGGCATGTGTTGCTGAGCAGTTTCACATTTCAGGAGTGTTTTTTCGGCTCCTGTTAAAAGGCGGTTGGCACGTTCATATGCGGCACTCCTTCATGCCCATTCGCCACGTCCCGCGAAGTACACACGAAGGCAGAAATGCTGCCAGCTTGCTGACGTCTTGGAAGGAGCGGTCGATATGTAGACGTTGGGTTCAGACAATTGACCTTCCGTTCGATAATTTCCCTGAGCTACCTCAGATGCTAGAGTACTGAGACGCGTATACAAACAAGCAGTGGCTGAGTTTTTGGACGTCTCCCAAGAAAAATACACCTCGAGTTGGAGGGCGAGGAGTCTGAACCATGACGAAACAGGATCAGGCTCCTGATAGTTTTCGAATTTACCATGGTAAAACTTTCAAATGGATCTGGTAGGTCTTGAAATAAGGGTTCCAATTGCAGGTATGATATTTGAAAGAATACACCGAGTTATGGACACAAAGTAGCTGGTTTTCTAAGAGTTGATCAAAATAATGAAACACTCAAGAGTTTTGATCTACTGCACTTCAGCGCACTTCTATCTATTGGGATGACCATCAAAATCCGACAATGCCACTGGCCAGTTTTTGTGTTTTTCCCACCTACGAACTACTCACACCACTGCATCGGGGATGTCTGGATGACTCCAACAAATAATTAGTTTGGGAAAAAAACACAGGGATCACTAATCGATGCGAAAGTATAAACTGCTTGCTCATCGGGCATTGATACAGTGAGCTTGGTGTGAAGTTTAGTTTTATGCATATAATTGAGAGCGAGCGATCACGGACGCTCAGCTGGCAGAGCACTCGTGAGGAAATGGGACTGTCGGTGCTTCGCCTAATTACTCAATTGTGCAATGTCTTTCATTTATGATGCGCCCACTCCTACTGTGAAATTCGAATTCCAAACCGGGTAAAATCTCGTTGTAGCACTCCAAAATGTTCAATAGATGTGCAAATTCCTTGAGAACCTGCTCCAAACTTAACAGAACTACATAACGGAAAATGGAATAACCGCTTTTGTTCAGACAGATTTTATTGGTTGTTATTCACTCGACCTTGACAGATGAGCTGTATTCTTAGATAACTCTCTTGACCCACTTGTATGTGACAGTGATCAAAAGATCAGCGTGTTCGTACGTACCTCGACTTTATTCTGGTTCGGCCAAGCGCACCAGGTTGTTGATCGTCCATCCAGACCGGAGTTCGCGGTGATAAGAATGCACCAAGGACGCCAAGGTCCACATTAGGAACTTTTCGGCAACTGGTGATTTCGACATAATCTGGAGGAAGGTCAGTTAATATATTGTGCCTCTTCATCCTCAGAAACCCACCGAGTTTGGTTGAAAATCGTCGAAGTCTCAGTAAATCAAGTTGAGTACACCAACCTGAAGTTCGGATGATCAGCCACCAGTGGCCGAACGGCTACGAGTTCAAACTGTCAACCCGGAGGCCGTGAGATTGGCACTATCTTACATTTTGTAGGATACGCAGTGCTAGATATCCCCTCTAAGCACAAGCTGGCTGTAAACTGACTTCAGTGCTTCGCCGTAAAGTGACTTCATTCATAAGACAACATCCCAATCAAAAAGCCCCAGTATGTCCTAAAGTCATGCTGTTTTGCAATGCATTTGATGCTGACTAATTTGCTTTGCCGATAGTTGGTAAGTGATCAGGTGGCTGTTGATCTTTTCGTCGGGCTTGGCAATTGATTTACTGAAGACATCTTCAGTGAGCTTTTCGAATGGTGATGAAACGTTTGCAATTCACTTGCCAAGCGCGGCGAACAGGTGAAAATCCATGTTGTCAATTATCGAGAATTGTTGTCTTGTGGTCTTCTAAATTTGGATTATGCTGCGCAATATTTTTCCTCAATGATTACATAAGTACAATCTTTGTAGGAACGGAGCATGTTTGAAGGGAACGTTTTTGTTAGAACTGTACACTCACTACCTTGGCCTGCGAAATTCAAGTGGGCTAAATATGCTCAGGCAAATCTACTCAAGGCTTGGCTCAAAATGTCACGAGTTTTAAGCCACCCTGCCTGAGATTCAAGTGAGTTGATGAGTGTGCCATCATCTACTGCCAGGCAGGCCGTATAACTAATCGATTCAAGTTTGATTCGAAACCGCATTTTCAGTTACGCGTAGCACAACTGCCAAACCGCGTCTGGAAGGCGAAATTGCTTTCACAACACAATGAATTTCGGGGATCCGTGAGGCTAGAGGCTCATCGAGTTGGCCTATGATCCAAACTCCCTTGAATGGTATGCTCTAGATGAATCCTTGGTAGTATGGTTTATAACTCCGCTAGTTTATGGTGGTGAATGCTATTCACCATGGCGCACTTGAGGTAATAAGTAATCTGCGACTGAAAGGAACCATGATCCACGGCGGATTTTCATTCATGTTCTTTGTCTCAAATATATATCACAACAAACCCAAATCAAACCCGAGTCATAGGTTTCTACTCCGTAAAAATTCTCTATGGATGTTTTAAATAGATATCTAGACGGCATCATGAGTGACGCAGCTATGCTTTCGAGAGACTGCGCGAACAGTGTGGGCTTTCCTCGGGATGATGAATATATTGGCATGAAGAGGAACGTCGCATCAATTCTGTAGACGTCGAACTCACGGATCGGCCCATAGGCCTGTATAAGTTCGTCCAAATTTTTAACTGCAAACAAAAAATCGAAATAAAAGGATTTTTTACGTAATGGTGTCCATCAATCGTCGTTCTCATAATTGGTGATTCGGATTATTCTCTCCAAACTCGAAGGCAAGAAAATATTGGGAAAATTTATTTTCGTGAACTATCAGTCAAAGACACTCATATGAGTTTTGACCGTAAATTATACACCTAACTACTGAAAACGTTTGTAAGATAAGGTGAAATTATTGCATTCTTAGACTGTTGTGAGGTTGCATGGCCCGCGAACATTTGCATGCTTTTTACCGCAGCTACCCATCCAACCACAGCATTGAGTGGCGTCAGCAAATCATCGACCGGTCGTCATGTGATTCGTCCGATCCGAACGCCGTGCAATCGATCTCGAGGAGTGGACCAACCTGGTCTCCGTTTGAGCCTATTGAGCCAGGGATGCACCGACGATTAGGTGCAAATCGTAAGGCTACCTGTTTTTACTTGTCCTTTGTGTTATTCGTTCAAACCGGTGATCGGCGAATGAGCAAACTGGATGGGCAACGATCGCAGCTGAGTGGTACCTCGATCTAAGACCATGACGACCAATGCTGATTCATTGAATACGTTTTCCCCGTGGGAGGAGTCAGTGTATGTTGAAACGTGGAGGCGATTTTCAAGGTTTATCTTCCTTGGAAGAAGAAGCCTTTGAACAGTCAACCGTACAGGAGCAACGCCTGATCTAAGGTGTGATAAATTTACGTTCAGACGTGACACCGGAGCATTCCAAAGGCCGGAACTGCAAATAAGTTTGTGCAATGCAGATTTCCTTCAACACGTACAGTGTGCTAACCTGTTGGACGGTAAACTTGTGTTTGATGAAACCTCTCAGAAAATATATGCCTAGCCTCGTCATTACTCAAACAATTCCTCGAGCTAGCGTGACGTCACAGAATGGCTGAACAATATATACTGAAGCGAGAATGTCGCCCATTGAGAAAAAATGCCAAACTTTGAGTTTGTCTTTCAGTGGGTCATGCGAATGGACAGAACGAGTTAAATGCTATCTTAAAGTATATGGGTGAGGTTTGTGCACCATAACTCCCGGAATGGTGTTTACGTGATTCGCTGCGTGCTTCATAAAGACGATCCAATAATAGTATCCAACCGACACAAGTGGTTCTCGTTCTAAAGCTTTTCCAGTCTTATGACTGCGAATTCAGTGTACGCTTGTGGCAGGCCTGCTTCCAGTCTCTTCTACGTCAAGTCTCAATCCATTTTAATGCATGCGGCAATCAGTAATAAGTATCAAATTTGATACTGAATTCGCTGATGGAATTGATGATGATATGGATGACGACGATGGCAAAGATGGGGTTTTCGGGTGTCTTTTTTCAGTGCAATAATTTAGGACTATGAAATGAACATGCTCAAAGCAACAAAGTACCTCGGAAGTGAGCGGGAACAAGCCGTAGACAGGCGAGATTCAAAAAGCCGCGTAATCATGAATTCACGATAAACTAAAGTCGGGCAGATCATATTGCGCCAAGAAGTCAAACTATCTCAAGTGGATGAGGTTGTGAACTAGACGAGATATTCATGTGTCCTTTTCTATGGATGTTCAGCGAGGCGGATATTCTCGCCCTCACCTGCGAGCGGTTTGAGTTGAAACGTCGGGTATCCACAGCAACTGTTTGGAAGAAACAGCACAGACACGCAGGGTGATCAGGCAATATGTCTAGCAACAATGTTTCATACATTGCATAGGTGAATATGGAGAGGCAACTTTAACTAAAATGAGGAATAATTTATAGTATTACCTGTATATTCCTGAGGACGTAGAAACTCGATAGTTGAGTTATAACATAGAACATATTGCTAGCCAGTGTCGATGGACCGTAGCTTCATGTAACAACTTTTGTCTAGTTTATATGCGATAGCACACAGCGTCGCAACTTGTTTGAAACAGATAGAAAAACCGTGTTTATGCTAACTAAAATATTGAAATATTTGAGTTCATTAAAACATTCATTAGCCTAGGAGCGGCGAACTAGTCTACGCGGTGATCCAAGCATTCCTGACCAATTGGTAACCTACTGCATAGCTCATTAGGTTGCGAAGTTCTGAATCAATGCACGAACAAATTATTGGAACGAAAGCGGTTTCTCAATGAAAAGAAGTTGACCTGCTGAAACAGTACTTCCCAAGCAGTGGATGACGGACCATAGACTAATTGCCTGCTTCGTTGCTAGCATAAGCTGTTACATCCGCATATCGTGTGCGCCAACTGTTGATTGTTCAGGAAGCGCTTAAATTGTTCGTATGGCTCAGCCATTGTTCCGTTTCTCTTCATCAACATGAGAGTAGAAATCATCAGTATGCACCGAAGACCGTTCGCCGAAAGCTCCGTTTACCTGATTCAACGTCTTAGTCCTTACTATTTGCTGCAATAAAACACACAGGAACTATATGGTTGAAATGCAGATATCCGTGGGAAACGGGTTTTCACGTAGATTCAAGCACCTCTCTTGTTGTTAGTTTTATTCCAAAACTCCACCACCGAGCAACTCACAAATCGTCTAGACGATGAACTAAGCATTCCTGACCGATTCGAAAAAGATTGCATGCCTCATTCGGTTGCGAATCTTTAGATCTATGGAAGAACGAATTCTTCAATCCCAATGACATTTTATTTAAAAGCTAACTTAGGCACATGCGAATCATCACAAATACAAGTGAGAATGATGCGACATCAATGGGTCATCGTAATTTCTTTCAAACATGGCAATACGCCTAAAGCCTTCATAGTTCAGATGCGAATTTCCAAATCCAGCCGATGTTTCCAATCGAATTCATGTTCGTACACACAGTTCGGTAGCGGAATAAAACTGCATTTCCGTTTGTAGAACTCCGCTACCGAGGCATATGGCCCCGATGAACGACGGATAAGCGAATAGGGAAAAGGGGTATTTCCTTTTTGGACGAACAGAATCATTCTATTCTATCTATTAAATATACATTATAGGTGAAGGAAATACGGTCTTCGCTGAGGAGTTGTATATTAGAGAAACACCAAATGAATAGTTACAGACTGCTAGACAGGAAAAAAACTGTCATATGCATCTTGTTTAAAAAACTGAATATAAATCTTCTGTTTGAAGGCGTCGTACTGAACCTTTCTGGATGTTCATTGACTGTTATTCAAATGCATGCAAATGCCACAAGATGACTCCATAAATTCCATAAGCGATCACACTTATCAAGAAACGCGAAACGGATACTCGAGAATGCACTGTTTGCATGTCTCATCAGTAGTACCTACCGTAACACTAGTAGTTGACCTGTATTTAATGAGTCTGTCATTGCTTGGGAACAAAGGATTGTTCATTTGCTATGTTTCCTCTTATGAATAGATACTTCAAGTCGGTGGTTTATTGGCAAGGAACACCCGGTGGAATGTGCGATAACTCTATGCTACTAACCCTAGGCCAGTAGCATGAATTTCAAGCGAAGTGTGTGAGATTGTGGTAAAATAAAGCGCATCAATAATGGGTAGAACTAGTCAGGCGTTTCATTTCAGAGTACGGGAAACCGTTTTCGCAAAGTAAACGTTTCTTCAACTGCACGTATTCCCCGAGAAACGATCGCAAGCTGAGTGTGCTTCGCTTTATTTTCTGGACGGATTCCTGTTACTCTAGCAAAACCTGCACATACTAGCCATATCTGAAATAGGCAGAAGTTTATGAGTCGAAGTTTTGCGAATTTCCTTGTGACAGCAAGACCCTGTTCGACGCATGGATACCTGGAGCACAGTGCCCTGTCTCATATTATCGTTTAGTTTTTAAGAGCACGGTCACAAGAATAAAAATTGAGTGCAAGCGATGAATGCGAATGAGTAACAGGGGATTACTGGAGAAAAAAGAGAAATGTCCCATTCGTGACAAAAACAGTTTTAGTCTGATGAGATGAATCCCATAGTATGTAAATATTTTGATTTGGAAACACGCGTTTAAAGACCAACAACTGAAGAAAGGAGAAACACACGGGAATGCTGTTCTAGGCGCGGTGGGCGCCAGCACAGTCAAGACTCGCGCATCAGGCGAAAATTAACCGTCATACTTGGTCCGGTGTGAGATTAAATGCCAACAATCTACATTCAACGCCATGTGCCACGCATAAACGTGCCATAAGTACGCAGGGAGCCCACAATGGCAAGCAAACACAAGTCACGTACTGCGAAATTAGGATGTCCCAGTCCAATAACACCCCTAGCGTATTGGGGAAAGCAGATCTCTCGATAAGTGGTGATCATCGGTTGGTGAACCAAAGGGTCGATTTCAAAACCGGTGGCATGTAGGGCTGAGATTATGGTGAGGGAATATTCATCAGCACCATACTTCTGCTTCTTCCCATTCCATGCAGTCACTTCACACCCATCCGAGACTATGCTGACGTCTATTACAGCGTCTATCGATCAGCGATTATGTTAGGTCTGATGAAGAACGTCGAAGTAAACGCTTTCCGCTCCTCGAACGCGGTATATCCCAGACGACGGAGACGTTTTGCAATTTCCCTTGCAACCCAATTATGGTGAGCACATCTGACACCATTCGTGATCCAGCTGGATTGCAAAATATGCACCAAACTCTCTGGTTGTTCACAGTTCCCACGACATAAGATCCTCAGGCCATGATGAAGATGGCGAGCGCTTTTTACTCTGATCCTGAGCCGGTTGCATCTCAGCTGATACTGCGGATAGATATCCGTGGAAACACTCGTTCTTGGACTGCTAGCTATTGATTCGAGAGGGGCGAAGCGACCAACTCTCGTAAACCGCTGTTGTGCAGACTTTCACCCCAAGCAGCCACCAGTTCCTCCTTGGTGTTTACGCATGCACCATGGACTCGGATCGGAAGGCTGAGATCTCGAACAATTTTGCCAAATGTGGTATCGTTGACCACATTGCGTAGTGCTTGAAACTGAGTAGAAAAGAGCTTTCCATGTGTGTTCTCCGCTTCATCGGGATTGTTGCACTCAAGCTTGGGGTAACAATTCCCGCAAGTTGTTTACCGGCGTGGATTTAGCTGGCCAGGATGTCCTTCGTTAGACCTGGCCAGCCACGAATATATTGCCTGATGTAGCTGTCCAATCACTTGAGCTTGCCTCGGTAAACTTGGTGGTTCACGAGCGAATATGCCGGCCCCGGTATCAGGTAATTCCTCGTGATCTTTGTTTTTTGATGCGGCTTCAACGGGGCATGCGTTAATTCTCCGGGCAGTTGGAGTACGTCCTATCGTTGGTTGAAGACCCCTTTCCTCTTGGAAGTAAAAGGAATGCATAAAAATATTACGGTGCCTGTCGGTCCCAGAGGAGTGATTAGTTCCTCGGCAAAGCGCTTGTGTCATGCGAAATCGAAACAAACGCTTTCGAGTTATCGATAAACGCCGAGCTGAGGTTAGGCGCAGTCGCTGAGGATTGATGAATCAGGGCCTGAAACAGCGATATGGCTTCCAAATAGCCATCTCAATGCAGAAATGCAACCTAACGTGGAGGCAGTTGCAATTTACGCCTCCAGCGATCAGCAGACACCTTACGGAAGCAACGGGCAAAAATGGATGACACAGAGATCGGTTTCAGTTGATCTGGTGAAGTCGGATGAGGGACCTTCAGAGCTAGAGTGATATGGGCTAGACACAGATATAAGGGACAAACCCCAGATAATAACAGAAGGTTGAAATTCCCAGCGAGCACTTTAACATTAAACCGGTGGGCTATCCTGGGTGTGGGTTTGTCCAGGCTTTAGGGCAAATTGTCCACTGAACGGATCGTACCGTCGACTTCCGCTCCTGTAATTGGCTCGATCAAGCTCCAGTCGAATGGTACTACTATGCGACTTGGTCGCCCATCCGTGTATTTCGGAGATGAGAGCAATTGTCACCAATACTACTCTGCGTCATTATGTCGGCCGCAGCTACCCCTGTATAAATCCTTCGATGACTCATCGAACACAGCAGATGCTGCACCTTTGAGACTCCGGTTGTATGGGTTCTGGATGGCGGTTTAGTTGGCTCAGCGGATCCGCTTTTGGTTGACCGAAATCTGATGGGCTAATAGATGGCGGCGTCGGGAAAGCGTTTTCCAGGTTTGTGGAAGTGTCCTGGAGGCGTGGAGGTCTAGAAGGGACAGGACATGCTCCGGTGTCTTGATGCCAGACTTCAACACTCAAGCAAATGCCAGCAAGTCAACACTAGCAAGCGAACCGTCAGCATGGGATTTCAAGTGTGACACGGCGAAATCCACGGTTTGTATAAACCAGACGCTGTGGTTGTCGGCTTCCGATGAGTGGGTCGTCGTTTGATCGATAGTTTTGTCAGGTCCGCCAGATGATGCCTCGTCCAGTTGTGCCAATTAAGAAGTGTGACACGGCGAAATCCACGGTTTGTATAAACCAGACGCTGTGGTTGTCGGCTTCCGATGAGTGGGTCGTCGTTTGATCGATAGTTTTGTCAGGTCCGCCAGATGATGCCTCGTCCAGTTGTGCTTGCCAATTAAGCACTCTTAACCTGGTTCCGATGCTGATAGCCGATCGACCAGAAAAATGCTGGTCCAATCTCGCAAACAGCTCGGTGTGCGTGCCAAAAGATGGATATAAAATGATAGCCAAGCCCAAGTGCGATTGCGAGTCTTGCTGGACCTGCTGGTGCCGGAATACTTCACTCGGCCGAGCTTACCTTCATTATGCTGGGTGGGGTGTGCGTGCCGACTATGTTGACGTAGGCCAATCTTCGTCAGAATAAGGCGGGAAAAATCAGCGCAGGCCAACTGATCAACCTTGTTTGTACCAAAAATTCATTATCGTAAACTCCATGATGGGATTCCAAGCCAGCTTTCGATTTGCAGCACTTGCCACATTCCTCACACGCGAACTCAACGAGTCTCTCTTGTGTCCTTGTTGGAACTGGTGCCAAGGCGTCAGATGATTCGTAGTATACGTTGTCGAAAGCAACCAGCACATTGAAACCAAAGGGGGTGGTTAGCCCTGTCTGGAGTTGCTGACGAATGGATATGAAGAAAATCGCGAGAACATTACCGGGCCAAATCAAAGTCGTTACCCCGACCAACAAAAACTTAGCTGACAGAATCAGATTTTGTATTTGAAATGAGCTATGGTTCCGTATATTCCGCGGTAGGTATTTATCATCTTAGTTTTTTGCACGCGAACTGAGGTGTGCTCAATAAATTATGAAGGTACTGTGATATTACTGGAATTAAAGTCTTTGTTATTAGTGAAACCATTTTATGACAATACCATCCATTAAGACAAATTCTACTCGCCAGTGCACGCTAAGGAGAATGGGCGGCCTTCACTCGCAGATGACACTGTGAGTGTGAACTGGGAAGGTATGACAAAGACATTGCTAATCGGTGTGTCGCAAGGGAACATTGGAAGGCTATAAATCGGAGCAGGGAATTAGTGTATTTGAATGTGGCGTGCATGCATAATGGCCTTATATTGAACGGAAAGCTTTTACTGCAATTGCCAGTTAATGACAACCCAACAGTGTGGGAAACTTGCATATAGCTGGGCATGTTTCCACTTTGGTCACGAAGTAACAAAGCATGCGATTGCGCTTGAAGCTACGGCTCCGGGAATGTGGATCTCATTGGCAGTGGCAACAGTTGACTTCGATGCTTCGCCCGTTGATGGCGCCGAAGCGTTGAAATCCGTGAATACACCATGGCACACAAAACGCCTACAGATGACCGCAGTTTCGTACGAGCAAGGCAGTGATGTTCCAACCTTTTGGTGTCTTCAAATCAACGCATACGAACAGTACGTTTTGATTTATCATTTTTTTCATCGAAAATTTGTCATGCAGAAGGCGTTTGTGCTTATATAGAGTTCGACGATTGGGAAACACCTGACCACAGGTTTGACACGAGCAGGTCATTTCGGTTGAATGACGAGTCATATGTTGCTTTATATCATGCGTATCTCCGAACATTTTTCAACATTCACCACACTGTGACCTTGTCCACTCGTCGTTTTCGGAAGCGTCACTCTTTTCTACATGTCGACTGAGATTTGGGTGTCGCCGGAATACTCTACCGCGGATGCTAAAATATCCTGAGTGTATGTTGGAATTTCCTAAATTTGAGGCGCATTTCTAGGCGACATAGTAAGCTGCTTGGATGTGCATAATGCGAATAATGCCTTTGTCATTGACGCAGAGATTGAGTGGTCTCCAGGTGGATGTGTAATGCTGTCAACTTTCGTGCCGGGTGACCTATGTTTATTTTTGGAAATGGTTTACATCCAGCTTAGGAAGCATTGAACAAAAATGTGTAAACCAAGACAAAGTTGCTCACGTGATCAACATAAGCAAAATTGAGAAAAGCTTATTTCCATTTTCGCAGCAGGCCACACCACAGTGACCTAGTTGAGGTTAGGAGACAGAAACAAACGTCGATGTAAAACATGAGCCCCCTCAACGAGTGACACAATATGATGGTCATTAATATTCCGTATTTTCTCCACGCTGGCTGAGATCGAAGGACAACCTATGACGATATTGGAAAATTCCGGAAAATCGTTCAGGACCTGGTGAGTATTCGAAACTGCTTGAAGTGAATGCAAGCGACTGGGAACAACTGTAATTTCCCCCACGCATCAGCATCGTCCTTTCACCTGGAGTACAACATTGTACAAGACGAAATGATATGAGTAATCTCCCTGTCCACCTGAGTGTAAGAATATAAATTTGTGTGCGACGAACCTGTGCATTTAAGAATAACCGCGTATAAAATTAGTTTAACTAATCACCAAAGATTCGCTGAAATCGCCAATGATTGTCTACACAAAGATGAGGAACAAATGGGCATTGGTGGGCATGTTGTAATTTTGGACACTGGAAAACAGAACATTCAAACTTGGTGAGAACCAACAGCCCCGGCAAGCGGGTTTTCAAAGAAAGTTGACACTGTTTACTGTTAATGATTTATGCGTTGATGTCGCCGGAGGGACTCGAGCTGCGAATATGCCTTGGTACAAAAGCACACACGAAAGGCCGCTGTTTTGTGTGAACAACGGAGTGACGTTTTAAATTCTGATAGTTTTCAAACCAGCGCTTACAAACAGCGCATTCGTGTTTCATCAGTTTATCCATCGACGCTTTGTTATGGTGTAGGAGTTTGTGTTCCTGTAGAGCTCCACGGTTTGGGAACACCTCAGAACAAGCTGAACACGGGTTCGCTTTCGCCGGATGGCATTGCATATGACGTTTCAAATTACACGGATATTTGAACGTTTTTCCGCATTCACCACAAGGTACCATCGTCTCAATATGGCTCTCGGGCGCGTGATCGTATTTCTGATGCCGATATAAACTAGGGAGATGCCTGAATATTCTACCACAGATCTGACACATAAGTGATGGCGTAATATCATTAGTGAATGCATGAAGTTTCAAGTTCCAGGCTGACGAAAATTTCTTTCTGCAATTTGTGCAAACATGCTCGATGGTTCGCGTTTCTCTGCTGGTTTGCTTTCGTGTTTCATGCTGCACCGCGTCACTTTGTTTCATAAGCGAAAAATTTGTCTCCTTGACTTCCAGTGATGTCGGTTTTGATTCCATAGGGAGACTTCAGGGCTCACCCAATGGAGCGCGCTCATCGTCTGCAATCAGAACAAAACGGTCAAATTCAGATTGGCTATTCATACATTCTACCAGTTTTTGAGAAATCAGTTCTAAAAGGACGACAGCGGCCAGCTGGCCAAATATTTTCAACGATGGCCGAAGATTTTTTACCTAAAATCGCATCACTCGTCATCATCATCATCATCGTCAGTGGTGAAATAAACGAATTTGAGGGCTTCGAAGTGTGCCCCATATGAGTGACGATTAGTCTCTCTGGAATTTCTGTCAAAAAGATCGTACCAAGATATTCTATTTCCAGGGTGTATTGGATAGTACGGTAGTAAAAATGACAAAGTCCGCTAGGTTGTGGTAGTAATTGTGGTTCAGTCAAGTGCACTTTGATGTCGTTCATGATCAGTCGCTTCATCTGCATCAGTCGTTTTTAGAAGAATCGAGAAATGATTTCGAACTGTGAGTGTAGCATATGATGATACACAGTTAAGCGCTGCAGGCCAAAAGTAACCTGAGACCGCCTGGGAGGAACAATGTTTCAAAAGCTGAGTTTCATTGGCGTAACTTTTCTCAAAAAAATTTCATATAAACAACAATTCAAATAAGAGTCACCGGTATCATTTCCGTGAGAATTGCTGGTTTAAATAGACATGGGGATGGTGTCATGGGCCAATGAGTTAAGTTTTAGAGAGACTACGCGAAATGTGTGGAGTCTCCTCGAGATCGTAAAAAAACTAACATGAAAAGGAATGTGGTAGCAGTTCTGTAGGTGAAGAAGTCACGGACTGGCACACAGGTTTGCATAAGGCCATCCAACTGTTCAACCGCAAACAACAAATCAAAATAAGAGCTTTCACGTGATGATATATGTCCTTGCTAATTCTCATAATTGCTGAATCTACTGCAGTCACGGTAAATTTTCACAACTCCTAAACCGAAAGCAAGGGTGAAATTATTTCCCTGTACTAACAGGCAAAGGCACTTACATGAATTTTCACCGTTAAATATACACACAATTAGTGACAATATTTGTAAGATAAGGTGAACCCTGTTCCAACCTGGCGCGAAGCACTGTTGCAAGCCTCGTGTATCTGCCTCTCATTATCATTTGACAGTGACCGTTTGAGAGAGAAAAATGGAGGAATAGTGGTCTCCATAAAACAGTAGATGTCACCTTTTGGGAAGCAATATACGAGTATTGTATTCAGGGCTTCCATTGTAAGTAAACCGGTTTAGACGAGGAAATTTATTTATTAGTAAGCGTTTCCTGGTGCCAAATATAATTCAATCGTTAAACTTGAATTCAATCTTTTCAGTCCAAAAACAGAGTTATTCTAAATAGGTTCGGTACGGAGACAGGTAATCAATTTGAAGTCACTCCCGTGATGTTGGAAGAATATCTATGAAAAGACAGCCGCTCAAACGTAACCACTAGGCCACTGGTACGGATAGGGAAATAATGCATTTCGGTTGCCTACGCGTTTCCTAAGTTGCTGCAGCAATTGAGTCTATCTACAACTTTTCAGGAAATATTCATTAAAATAGTGTCAGAGTCTTTCTCTGTTTTTCACCAAGTCCATAAGGAAAATGGCCATCATATGATGCATTTTGCTCTCCAAATTAGTATGGCAAAATGGTCCTACACAAACAACTTCCACGTGAATTTTGTACCCGAAGGAAAATTATTTGTCGCCCAAAAGCTTTTATCGTATTACATATGCCCATCTAACAGTCAGTCCGCAGTTTAGATGCCATATTAATCATTAATCAAATGAGAATCGCCCGTTCAATTGGTTTTAGTTCGCCTTCTGATACTGAAGGAACCTAGTCCATGTGGAATTATGATTAACCCCACGTTACTCACTAAAGTGGAGTAGTATGAATTTAACGTGACACGTGTGACAATGCAATCATTCTCGCAGGTTTTACACAGAGCGCCCCTGTCTTTGAGAACGTGCCTTCAACTCATAAAGACCATTTCATGGCAAAGAACTCTTATGCCTACTGTATCTTTCCTTCTGGCAAAATAGTGTTGGTCAATTATCAGTACCTCTCGCCAGTACGGGTTAACGTATATTGGAAATCAATCCACATGCAAGAAACGAACTACCTCAACTTATTGCATATTCCAATGGTTATGCGATGATCAGAAGCTCGTCTGAATACACCGACGCTTTGTTGTTATGCAAAGATTATCCTAAAATATCTGGTAAATTGAACCTGATTAGGGGATTGCAAAAGCAAATGCTCTCATGCGCGTGTTTAAGCCCGCAAGTGACATGGAGAACTGTAGCACCGTATGCATCTGTCGACAGCATTCGACTAATTTGTTGTTATACCGAAACAATGGATCGTTTTACTTTATATACATTTTACGTCTTTAAACATCGGTCCAACTGGTCATGAACTGGGCTTTTTGTCGCACCGTTTGTTCAAAGGTAGAAATACTCGATGGTGGGGCTGTTTTGAGTAGAAGTAGGAATTCGTTTGCCCGGGACAAAGTGCGACACTTCGAATGAACTTATTCGGAAATACGAAACTGGTAGCAAAGCTTTTCACAGTTTGATTGTTTGGTTCCCAAATTCGGAGCAATCCCGGAAAATGAGTTGGTAAAATACGGTATGTGACTTCAAACTAGTAATCTATCTGGCTGTCAATAAGGGGATTCCTGATTATGATAGTAGCACAGAAAATATGACTTGTCCTCAGGCACATTTGGATTTGTGTCAACTGCTGTGGCTGTGTTAGGTGTACATTCAGATGAATACGAGAATAAAGCCTGTAGACTTGTCAAGATGTGGAAAACAAACTGAATCGGCGTCGGCAAAACGGATTAGGGATTACTAACAAACGATTCCGATGCCCTTTCGCGAAAATGCAGGAAACGCTAAATAAGAATGGGACGCGTTTTATCTACCCGAATTTATTTGGTAGCGTTGAATCATACAACCTATACCTCGAACCAAACTAGGGTTGCTTCCCTCGATCAACACCATCATAGTTAGGAGAATCACACATAGCTAAGAGCGAAACTCAAGTCCAGTGCTTTCGTTTAGTGAGGACACACCAGAGTAATTACGCCAGAACAGTAGGGCAAGAGTGGTGGGACCAGGAACGAGATACCTATCCAGCAAAACCCCAAAATCACAACTTATATGTTCGCAGTATACTTTTATATGATTCGCAGGAAGTCTTAGGTCTTTGCGTGTTTTGCATGCTAGTTGAGATCGAAGGTATGCTTAAACATTCATGGTATATCGTAAGATTACGGGAAATTGTTTAAGATCTCGTTGCAATCTAAACTACTTGAAATGAACACAAGTCACAGTGACAAAACGTAACCGCCATTAACCACCAGCAGGGAACGTCTTGTCGTCATTTTTATGGGGTCACAGCGTACACCACGTGATTGTTTGAGAAATCTACCCGCCTCCTTGAATGTCAGATAGGAATTTCAAAGATTGCAACGAAGATTGGGACAACCGGGATGTCACATATGCTTCTATAAGACCGTCCAACTGTTCCACAAAAAAATCAAGACAAAACAAATTAAAACGTCATAAACCCAGCGTTCTTCGTTCGAATTGCCAACCGACGAATTATAAAACTAAGCATATTCCGCGGACCCGGATAGAACCACGTCTCTTCATTGTCAGCCATACAAACGGGCATTCATCAACACTGTAATTCTCGATGTGATCCAAACCTCGGACACCGGATGGAGCTGCCTTATCTCTGGATCATTGCTGTAATAATACCGCCGATTAGACCTGCGCAGCCGTTTGTATGAAGGTGGATACGATTGATGATGCAATCCAAATAAGACACTGTATACGCCAAGGTGATTTATTCGGGAACCGGCGAGGTGCCTGTTTTGGCCTTGTTGCGGCTTGCAATACTAGATTGATCCGGGGGTGTGGCATTTAATTAGGGTTGGTTGACTCGAGCGTGTGTTTAACTGACCTGATTTCGTTCAATTGTGACCGTTAATTTGCAAAAGTGGAGTGAGGAGATCTCACTAGATTAGTTTCACTTAAACAGTTGCAGCTGATCCGCACCAAAGAGTGCATAAAATGCACTTACGTGGTGAAGTGTACGCTTGCTGCGGATTAGACCGTTGTTACCGAATAACGATGTGGTGAACAAGTAGCGAGCGATGTTGCACCTTCCAAGGACTTCGTGAGACGAGCACATTTCTTGATTTCTGGTAGGAGTAAAACTCCCGGAATTGTTTTCCGGCAGTCCACAATAAGCCAAACTGGCCTGCGGTACAAAATGGCCACCGAGACGTCGAAGTACTTCCAAATATCTTGGGTGCATCGCGTTTATGATAGCGCTGTTTCGCTGATCGCAGTCTATGCTGTCATCTGGATAGGGACAAGCGAGCTCAGTGAAATCCAAGATTGAATTTTCTTCGTTTGCTCATGCCATCAGCTTGGTGACTTAATTAATTAAACGCTACGTGATAGGTGTTCTATCATAAGAAGCGGAGGAGAAGGCAGCAGTTCGCCAAATTCATATCAGAGTAGTTGCATACTTGTCACAGAATACTTTGGATGTTTAAGCCTATCCAACATCGATTCTTCAACCGGGAATGTATCCAACCAGCAGAAACCCAGGCGCAGGCTTCTGTTATTATTCAAGCCCTAATCATCAGTAATTTGAACGAAATTACTAAATATCTGGTTAATCGCCATCAGGTTTACGCTCACGAACTTGTATGTTTGACTACGGTGACCTGTGTGGTAATCCACTGTAGTTTCTCGTACGAGGTAACCAGAAATTCACTAAAAGCTACTCCGAACTGACCCCAAAATCGAGGAGTCATCAGTGAGACGGACCTCTGAAGTTTAAGTCTACCACGCATTCGCGGCGACATAATTCGAAACCACTTTGATAAATTCATCAGTTTTACCAACGATAAGCAACGAACAAATGACAACTGAGAGCAATATAATATCTTTCAAATGATGAAACCATCTCGCTGTCGAAACCAGATGTTATTTCATCGGAGTTCCCAAATCACTGTCGATAACCTACTGGACATGGCAGCGCTGATGGATAAAGACCGTATGCCTTTTATTTCCTGAAACTGCTACAACGGTTCTCGAAAGGCATAGCATGACTATTTCGTCATACAAAGAGTTCGCAGATACTTCACTTCCCAAGCATTGCTCTCCTGTTGTCCTATCTTTCCTCATCAATATGCCCCGAACTATCTCAGTAGATCTTTGCGCGACACATTTGTTTCCTCTACATAATAAAGTCGTACACTTAAAGCCTTGAGCAGTATTTTCAACATATTAGGCCGAAATATATTGTTTCCGCCACAAGATGATTCCCATGTAGCGGCATCATGTATCGGCATCCTGGTGTCATTCATGGTTTGCCCAAGTACTCTCAGTATCAACACACAGGTGTCGTTAGCATCACTGCGCCCAATCCAACCGTCTCCCTGTATTCAGCCCCATTGTGTTCAATGTAGATGGATAGAATTGCACCCGAAATTCGTGCGGTACCACATCCCGAAGGAAGAAGACATTTTCACGGGATTGTAGCCTTTCGTGGTTCTGATTGAAACATCACAAATCCTTCATAAGCGCTCCCAGGTGTGTTCTAGTTTTGTCGCGAATTTCGACGATTGATTGCCTGCCATGCCCTGAAGCGATGGGTCTATGTCTGAAGAGGAACTGGCTGATTCTTCCGTTCCTTACGAAG
>NW_008752473.1:26003-37761 GCF_000715545.1 Opisthorchis viverrini | reverse complement strand
ATTCACACCCGCACACTGGACAAACATCTAGTCCTTTCCCAGTGTGGACGCGCAGGTGCTTGTTAAATGCAACTCGCTAACATGGTCGCTTTCCACAATCGGGTTATCCAAAAGTTTTGAGCCCTCCAAACTTTTTCGGGCAACCAGCTCTCTCAATGCTGCTCCACCGTAGAATGTTTCCGAATTCCCGAATTTTTGAAATATGATTGACAGAAGTTGCATTTGCACGGCTTCAGATCCGAATGCTTTTGGAGGTGTTGTTGAATTCGGTTAGAATGCCAAATTCTTCTTGAACATTTTGGACATTGAAGCGGTGTTTTTTTTGAAGATAGAAGTCCTTGCGTGATTCCGTCTGTATATAGTTCTCACTGTTTGATCTGTGCGGATGTCGCGGGGTTAAACCTGCACTCTTCATCTTCTGAAGTTTTGTGTTCATTGGAGTTTAACGTAAAGTGACAACTTTACTATTCAGGCGGAAATTTGTGACAGCCCATTCAGGTCCATATATAGGTGGACCAAAAATACGCTTCAGCATTTCTAACATGTTAACCTCTAGTGATAAATGACATTGCTTAAAGTCAACTTTTATCCCGGCGAGAACCTAGCAACCTAACCTAACTTTTAGNTTGAAGGGAAACTTACGAGTAGTAATTGGTCTGTCGTGCGCCTTTGCTAACCACTCACTGTACCATTTGATAGGCTTTGGAGGAATATTGCAGGGCCCGTCACACTTTCAATATGAACAATCGGATTGGTTAATGAGCTTTTCGGTTTTACTTGGTGAATACGTTGCTGAACCAGTTAGCATTAATATGAAAGGTGTTCGTAGTAGTCATTCAACTAGCGAATACGCGTATGTTGTGCGCACTTGATGGGACGAAAACGGTTGATATTTTCAGCCGCCGAATTTGAACAAATTTATCACGCCTAGATCGATACTGTTCTAGGAGCAGATGAACCAAATTTATTTTCACAACATATAACACTTTCCGTTAAAGTTGTCTGGTTTGTGAATGTGACATGATCAAAGTTCACGTTGTTCAAAGTCCATGCCAATGAGTCCGCAAAACTCATAGTTCTGAGGTAAAATTTACAGCCATATCCGAATGACTGTCGAAGAAGTCATGAAAGACAGGCCGACAACGTCTGCTTACATCGAACGTATGGTGTAAAATTAACAAGCAGGGATGCATTTAAAAGCATTTAATCAATAACCACCAATAACCACCATCAGATCATCATTTATCAGGCCACTCTTCCACAGTGATAAACAGTTGGACTTCCGGTGCATGTTTGTTTATTTCATGGCAGATCGGCCACCTACCCAGTCAACTGACCAACTTCGACCATTAATCCCGCAATCTCTTCCACGAAAATATCTGAGGACAAAACCTGCACAAAAGCGATCTCTACTTATTTTCTCAGTCATTGCATTGCTTATTGCCCGAGGGGTACCACGGTCATTATGTCTCTCACTACATCCAAGTTTACGTAGGGTGTGCTAATCGCAGCCGATGAAACTTCATTCGATTCTATATAGATCCCAGTAAACATGCTCGTTCGTGAGAAATACAACGTTGGAGGATTTAATGAAGATTTCAGCTGTTGGAGTAAGTGCCTGTTCGGAAATGCTAGGCGGGAATAACGAACACTCAACTTCGTCCGTGGTCCCGGTTTACGGCGCGCTGACCAACAGGGCGTGACCCCGAACGAGATAGCTAAAGATTTACTTTAGTCCTTTCAATAATACTAATGATATTGGTGAGCCGTCTGGTTGTTCTCATCACACATCTGATTGGGGCATTTAGTAGGCACGGTTACGCACTTCCATGCAATCAGCCTTGCAGTTAAAATCGTCATATTTCAAGCGGGTTAAACAATTTCCATGTACTTGTTGACTAAATTTTTTGGAAAATTTATACACGACATCAAAAGTAGGGAGGAACATTTCCTATCAAGTACTCATAGCGTATAGGGCCGTAAACGGGAGAACAACCCTGTCTAATCTCAAACACATGGAAATTTTACTTCCATCAAGTTGAAACATGACCAGATATAAATGGACGTCAGTGAACTTTCCTCGAAGGGTGGCACAAATATGGCATGAGAGAGCTTATACACCAAAATGCCAGCCATTCCAACGGGTTGGATCAAGCCACAATCTACACAGACTGGAAGAAACCAGGCACAAAATCTATTGAAGCCTTCATTGTACTCTAGCATCCGGATGACACCTTACCACACACTTGCTTGGGAGTCACAATATCGGTACATATATATAACAGAAGGATTCCAGAAAATACCTATGCTAAACAGTGCCTTCAGCAGATAATGGAAAATCGTGAACAAGTTTGATGCTTGGATATTGGGGAATATGCATTCTATCCATGCTGAAAGACGAATCATGTGAGAGGATTGATGCAAGTTCATCTTGTAGCGCGCATCTTCATAGTAGCCTATGTACTGAAAAGTTGAGCGACGTTGTGAGAAGCAGTTGTATGCATTTTTTGTCTTTTTTATGTGAACGGGGTTAATTTTGCACAAATTGCTATTCTAGACAAAAGTCCTTCACCAACAAGCCACTTTGATATTGAAGCGATTCCGGCTGGGAGGCTGGATTTTTCGAGCAATTCCACTGAGCACGCTGCACAACGGTCTGCTCGGGTCCCGTCTGGGATGATATCCAAAATGCTGAATTAAATATGCTTGGCAGAAAACACAAATCACAATGTTGCCAAGAGGTTGTCAGAACCTGTTTGTAGTAAAATCCCCTTATGATTTTACCGTTTCGTTAGGAAATTTCCGCCTATCGTTTCATCACAGTGGTTGCTTCTCTGACATTATCACCGGAAAAACATGGTGCTGTTGGGCGGGACATTACAAGACGAAAAATCCCAGATAACACCGCGAGGATTTCGCGTATGCAACGGAGAGTTGTCGGGTCAGCGAGGTGTTGGCTAACCTCAAAAAAAATTTCAATGCGAAACCTCCACCAATACAATATCTGGCATGCCTCGGGACCCATTTGTTGTATGGAAGCACTAAGAGACCTTCTACGCTGAATCACCGGAGGCTATGAGGTTGGTGACAGAAATTACAATTAATCAACGCACGTCGTCCATTTCCGGTCATAAAAGACCTAGTTACAGTTTGAATTTACTTTCATTGGACGACCATCATTGGACCCAGACTAAACTCTCGTCCTATTATAAACTTCGGAGAAACAAAGGGAAACTTGGGTTTCGTCTCAGTTTTTTGCTGAGAAGTTCAGAAGATTTCGGTACGAAACATTCTCTGTTGTTGTTCTCCCCTTGGGATAGCGTTTATAATCCTCACAATCAGGATAAAGGTACTTTTGTTTGGCAGCATATCAAGACTTGGGATCACAGCTTATGTGTGTGAAACCGACGTTTTTTGGCTAACTCAGAGTCGAAAAGATCGGCCATTATAATGCAGCAACTTTGTACAGGATTTCTCATATATAAAATTCGACCAATTTAGAACTTGTCATATTCGGAACACATTTGTCATAGCTAATGCAGAACACTCTTAGGTTGATGGCGAACTAAAGGTAGCCGAAAACAATGCCAGGAGCGATCGAATTTAAATAGCCAATCTATTTGCAAGCAGGTCCAGCTTCGAGGCTCCCACTTGTTGTTCGTGTGATGCTTCGAGTGATGATTCCAAGCAAGCGTACAGCAGTGTTTTGCTGCCTTTTGAAATAAACTAGACTGCATTACATGCCATAGTCTTCAATGAACTTACCAGTTTTCCCTGTGCAAGGTTGTCTCTCAGATATTGATAGGTTAATAAGTTTTGAGATCAGTCACAAATTTCTTCGCACTTGTTCCAATATGGAATGATAAAAATTCAATCTTTGATTAGCATCGTGCCAAAAGTACACTTTGAAAAATGAAAAGATATGTCGTTGAAAATGGTGTAGACCACAACTGAGTTTACATTCCGGCAATGTCGTGAGGTCTTAAGATCGAACAATGTCTGATGGAGTTTCGTAGTCACAAGGCTTTTGTGTTTCCATCCAACCAAGCAAAAGATGCACATCATAGTACGCAATTCAACAAACTTGAAGCTGGCTCGCTCTATTTGTCTGAGTGCTCTATGTTTCAATCAAATGTACCTTGGGTGTCTCATATTCTTGCATACCATACGGCCTCCGGTATTTTCGTCATTTCCTTGAAAACAAGATGCCCAACATTTTCACTACCTTGCGAATTGGTAAGAACGAAACCGTCTGCACTCGGCGAATCAGTGCAGTAATTAGTCATCAATGTCTTTTTTCTGGGAGCGCTTACAAAATCTTGGGTTAAGTAAAACCGATGGATGAATACTGGCGGACAGTTTTGGGGGGAATCAAACTTCACCAAGCGACACAGAATAGCTGGCATCACGATTTAAACGGTGAACAATGAGCAGTTGATTTGTAATTGTGCGCGAACGCATTTTGGAACGACTACCCTGAATAACTCCTTGAATTATTCAACTTCCCGTTATACATGTACGCATGAGAAAACAGTGCGAGGTGGGAATTAAGTTACCGAGCAGCACTTCCCACGGGAACAGCTTGACCAACCAGCCTTGAATGTACACAGGCGCAAATCCTCACACTCCGTGTGCTTTTGAGCGGTCTTGTTTAAGTAAACCAGGCGATTGATTCGTTTTTTACGAATAGAACAGTTTGCTTTGCAACTACCAGAAAATAAGTCCCGATACGTTACGCCAGTGGCAGTCATCAAACCTGCAAGTGCCAATCGGTAAAATCTCCATTTTCACGAAAAATCATGCATGTCCTGTCAGTTGCCACAAAACGTCTCGAGATTTTAAATAGTACAGACATTACGAGACTACCAAAATGCTACGGCAACGGAATTAAATCTCTGTACAGAAACAGCAGCAGGCACTTAATTTATTCAAATATGACGTACAGATGTTGTACATACCATCAACACATGAACGATGCCGGTATGCAGAGGTCATTTGGATTAACGCCGTTTTGTCGTCAGGAACAATCACTCAGTTTAACCCTAAGCTGAAATGTGATCACAGAAGTCCACACTAACCAGAGAGGAAGCAGAGTAGACAGAATACAATTCTGTTTATATTGTTCTCAAAGAAATACGAGTAACCAAAGCCCGTTTCGCCGCGATTGCCCCTGCTGTTTGTCAATCAAGCGACTGAAATGCAATGGATATGTGTCTTTTCGAGGTTAGCACCTCGGGACAAAAATCAAGAAACTAAATTTTGGCGGTGTCCAAGCACTGTCCATTTCCTGCGATCTCTTAGAAAGCCGATATCCTAGATAGAACGTAATCGGTTAACCGAAGACCAAAAGAGGATCACGTAATTTTTACGTTCAAATAGCGCAAAACTATCATCACAAGTGCTCTAGTAACCAACGCTGCGACTTGGGGCGTTGACGCAATTGTCGAGTTGTATACCGGGAGAAAGCATCCATTGAAATGCTGAACCATTTGTTTGGCAATCACTTTGCCCAGGGCAAATACGCGACTGTCTTATGGTGCTCATGTTTTGAATCAATAATCAGATGGTGGAATCGAAAATTGCCAATGCTAGAAATATTGAAGGGAAACTTACGAGTAGTAATTGGTCTGTCGTGCGCCTTTGCTAACCACTCACTGTACCATTTGATAGGCTTTGGAGGAATATTGCAGGGCCCGTCACACTTTCAATATGAACAATCGGATTGGTTAGTGAGCTTTTCGGTTTTACTTGGTGAATACGTTGCTGAACCAGTTAGCATTAATATGAAAGGTGTTCGTAGTAGTCATTCAACTAGCGAATACGCGTATGTTGTGCGCACTTGATGGGACGAAAACGGTTGATATTTTCAGCCGCCGAATTTGAACAAATTTATCACGCCTAGATCGATACTGTTCTAGGAGCAGATGAACCAAATTTATTTTCACAACATATAACACTTTCCGTTAAAGTTGTCTGGTTTGTGAATGTGACATGATCAAAGTTCACGTTGTTCAAAGTCCATGCCAATGAGTCCGCAAAACTCATAGTTCTGAGGTAAAATTTACAGCCATATCCGAATGACTGTCGAAGAAGTCATGAAAGACAGGCCGACAACGTCTGCTTACATCGAACGTATGGTGTAAAATTAACAAGCAGGGATGCATTTAAAAGCATTTAATCAATAACCACCAATAACCACCATCAGATCATCATTTATCAGGCCACTCTTCCACAGTGATAAACAGTTGGACTTCCGGTGCATGTTTGTTTATTTCATGGCAGATCGGCCACCTACCCAGTCAACTGACCAACTTCGACCATTAATCCCGCAATCTCTTCCACGAAAATATCTGAGGACAAAACCTGCACAAAAGCGATCTCTACTTATTTTCTCAGTCATTGCATTGCTTATTGCCCGAGGGGTACCACGGTCATTATGTCTCTCACTACATCCAAGTTTACGTAGGGTGTGCTAATCGCAGCCGATGAAACTTCATTCGATTCTATATAGATCCCAGTAAACATGCTCGTTCGTGAGAAATACAACGTTGGAGGATTTAATGAAGATTTCAGCTGTTGGAGTAAGTGCCTGTTCGGAAATGCTAGGCGGGAATAACGAACACTCAACTTCGTCCGTGGTCCCGGTTTACGGCGCGCTGACCAACAGGGCGTGACCCCGAACGAGATAGCTAAAGATTTACTTTAGTCCTTTCAATAATACTAATGATATTGGTGAGCCGTCTGGTTGTTCTCATCACACATCTGATTGGGGCATTTAGTAGGCACGGTTACGCACTTCCATGCAATCAGCCTTGCAGTTAAAATCGTCATATTTCAAGCGGGTTAAACAATTTCCATGTACTTGTTGACTAAATTTTTTGGAAAATTTATACACGACATCAAAAGTAGGGAGGAACATTTCCTATCAAGTACTCATAGCGTATAGGGCCGTAAACGGGAGAACAACCCTGTCTAATCTCAAACACATGGAAATTTTACTTCCATCAAGTTGAAACATGACCAGATATAAATGGACGTCAGTGAACTTTCCTCGAAGGGTGGCACAAATATGGCATGAGAGAGCTTATACACCAAAATGCCAGCCATTCCAACGGGTTGGATCAAGCCACAATCTACACAGACTGGAAGAAACCAGGCACAAAATCTATTGAAGCCTTCATTGTACTCTAGCATCCGGATGACACCTTACCACACACTTGCTTGGGAGTCACAATATCGGTACATATATATAACAGAAGGATTCCAGAAAATACCTATGCTAAACAGTGCCTTCAGCAGATAATGGAAAATCGTGAACAAGTTTGATGCTTGGATATTGGGGAATATGCATTCTATCCATGCTGAAAGACGAATCATGTGAGAGGATTGATGCAAGTTCATCTTGTAGCGCGCATCTTCATAGTAGCCTATGTACTGAAAAGTTGAGCGACGTTGTGAGAAGCAGTTGTATGCATTTTTTGTCTTTTTTATGTGAACGGGGTTAATTTTGCACAAATTGCTATTCTAGACAAAAGTCCTTCACCAACAAGCCACTTTGATATTGAAGCGATTCCGGCTGGGAGGCTGGATTTTTCGAGCAATTCCACTGAGCACGCTGCACAACGGTCTGCTCGGGTCCCGTCTGGGATGATATCCAAAATGCTGAATTAAATATGCTTGGCAGAAAACACAAATCACAATGTTGCCAAGAGGTTGTCAGAACCTGTTTGTAGTAAAATCCCCTTATGATTTTACCGTTTCGTTAGGAAATTTCCGCCTATCGTTTCATCACAGTGGTTGCTTCTCTGACATTATCACCGGAAAAACATGGTGCTGTTGGGCGGGACATTACAAGACGAAAAATCCCAGATAACACCGCGAGGATTTCGCGTATGCAACGGAGAGTTGTCGGGTCAGCGAGGTGTTGGCTAACCTCAAAAAAAATTTCAATGCGAAACCTCCACCAATACAATATCTGGCATGCCTCGGGACCCATTTGTTGTATGGAAGCACTAAGAGACCTTCTACGCTGAATCACCGGAGGCTATGAGGTTGGTGACAGAAATTACAATTAATCAACGCACGTCGTCCATTTCCGGTCATAAAAGACCTAGTTACAGTTTGAATTTACTTTCATTGGACGACCATCATTGGACCCAGACTAAACTCTCGTCCTATTATAAACTTCGGAGAAACAAAGGGAAACTTGGGTTTCGTCTCAGTTTTTTGCTGAGAAGTTCAGAAGATTTCGGTACGAAACATTCTCTGTTGTTGTTCTCCCCTTGGGATAGCGTTTATAATCCTCACAATCAGGATATAGGTACTTTTGTTTGGCAGCATATCAAGACTTGGGATCACAGCTTATGTGTGTGAAACCGACGTTTTTTGGCTAACTCAGAGTCGAAAAGATCGGCCATTATAATGCAGCAACTTTGTACAGGATTTCTCATATATAAAATTCGACCAATTTAGAACTTGTCATATTCGGAACACATTTGTCATAGCTAATGCAGAACACTCTTAGGTTGATGGCGAACTAAAGGTAGCCGAAAACAATGCCAGGAGCGATCGAATTTAAATAGCCAATCTATTTGCAAGCAGGTCCAGCTTCGAGGCTCCCACTTGTTGTTCGTGTGATGCTTCGAGTGATGATTCCAAGCAAGCGTACAGCAGTGTTTTGCTGCCTTTTGAAATAAACTAGACTGCATTACATGCCATAGTCTTCAATGAACTTACCAGTTTTCCCTGTGCAAGGTTGTCTCTCAGATATTGATAGGTTAATAAGTTTTGAGATCAGTCACAAATTTCTTCGCACTTGTTCCAATATGGAATGATAAAAATTCAATCTTTGATTAGCATCGTGCCAAAAGTACACTTTGAAAAATGAAAAGATATGTCGTTGAAAATGGTGTAGACCACAATTGGGTTTACATTCCGGCAATGTCGTGAGGTCTTAAGATCGAACAATGTCTGATGGAGTTTCGTAGTCACAAGGCTTTTGTGTTTCCATCCAACCAAGCAAAAGATGCACATCATAGTACGCAATTCAACAAACTTGAAGCTGGCTCGCTCTATTTGTCTGAGTGCTCTATGTTTCAATCAAATGTACCTTGGGTGTCTCATATTCTTGCATACCATACGGCCTCCGGTATTTTCGTCATTTTCTTGAAAACAAGATGCCCAACATTTTCACTACCTTGCGAATTGGTAAGAACGAAACCGTCTGCACTCGGCGAATCAGTGCAGTAATTAGTCATCAATGTCTTTTTTCTGGGAGCGCTGTCAACATATTACGGAAGTAAGACGTGCGAGCACTAGGGAAATAGCGTTTATCCAACTCATTTGGCAATGGGGTGTCTGGATTGAGAAAAGCAATTCAATGTAAAGCTTGTGGAAGTCAAACATATTTTACCCTTAACTAGTCTGGGCAGGACCACCGGACAAAACGCAAAAGGCTTAAAATAGTGAAGGTAGCGTTTGAAGGGAATGCATTAGTGTCCAATTTGAATAACGGGATATCTACCTTTAGCGGATGAGTAAAAAACCTTACATTCGTGAACCTAAGGGGATAGTGCAAGTTTAAGGTAGCTTAAAACGGCTTAGCAAACTGGTTGTGAACACTGGAAGAGATCTTGCTAGATTGAGCGTACACGTAACTGAGGAAGCCAGACTATCAGATTTCTTGTGAGCTTTGAGATTCGTGTATCTGTGGTTTATCGCATTTCCTGGACACATTTTAACCGCCTCTCCCAAATCATCATGAGATACCTCATCTTCCACACAAGCCACCTGGCGGTGAGCGGTAATTTAACCGCTTACGTGAGCAGCGTTCCAGAAAAATCAGCTGCCTTTATCCCAGTCAAATTAAACATGCAATTAAATTCGGTTGCACGTTTTGTGACCACCTGCGGCGGGGTTTCCATTCTAAGAAACATGGGGATTGCAGAATGGTTTATGGTCCATAGCCAGCGGGATCAACCTTTACGCATTATCACCGCATAACATTAGGTACGTAACGTACGCATTTGTGCTACAAATGTGGAACCGGTACTTGCAGAGACTGTGTCCCTCAGCCAACTGTACTTAATAATTTCGGGTGAAAATTCCCCCATGGGGAAGCTATATTTCTAACAGTTCATTGTGGGCGGCTGTTTTCCCGGATAAAATCTTGACCTTGTTTTCGTTTGCATCAGACGCCAATATTTCCGAACCAACCCGAATCGATTTCGGTGTTTACGTGACTGGAAGTCAAAGTGTGTTCCCATGCACACTAAATTCATGTGTGTTACGTTTCGTGTTTTGCGCACCCGACCAAAGCAGACATGAATTTTTTGTGTAATAGCAAAATGCCTGCAAAACGCGTCACACATCAAGGGGTGAAAAAACGGTGCCATGCGGCTCACCACAAAAGAAAGCATTAGTCTTTGCAGCAACGGAAACTGGAAACTGGCTACGGATTTCGTTGAGTGGTTGAAAAACGAGAGATCAGTCAAGAAAGAATGCTGATGATATGGCTGGAAGGCGCACGCACCAATCTCGGAAATTGGAACACCAGTAAGATTATTGAATCTCATGTCTCCAATGGGTACAAAGCAGGCAGAGCGATCGTTAGCAAAAAGTATTCATTGATTTTGGTCGGGTGATTTCTTTGCAGACGTGTTGATGCAGACGTGCATAAAGATTCAAACTCAAGGATGTGCTAAATTCACGCTGGCACAGTATGGACGCGAAGGTGCTTATTTAATGCAGTTGACGAACGTAGTCGCTTTCCGCACGAGGGACAAGATTTGATATTTTTATCCAAAAGTTCTGAGTACTCAGCGCCTCCCAAACGTTTTCGGGCAACCAATTCCTCCCAGTGCTGCTCCATCATATGATAATTTCTAGTTCCCGGATATTTGAAATGAGATGGACAGAAGTCGCATTTGTAAAGTTTCACGTTCGAATGCGTTTTGAGGTGTTGCTGAAGCCAGCTGGAGTACCAAAACACTTTTGGACATTTTGGACATTGAAGGTGTGTTTCTTGAAAATCGAAGTCCTTGCTTGTCCCCGTCTGTGTATAACTTTCACCGTCTGATGCGTGTGTGGATGTCGCAGGGTTTAGGCCGCGCTCTTCATCCCCTGGGGTCGCTCTTCAACCTCTGGGGTCTCATATTCGTTGGAATCTGACGTAAAGTGGAAATTTTGGGAAATGCCGACTCGGAGATAGACTTTACTATTCATACGAAAATTTGGGTCAACCAATTCAGGTATACATGTGAGTGGGCCAAAATGTACGCTTTGGGATTTCCCACACGCTAAACTGATAAATGACATTGCAAAATGTCATATTTTATCCCGGCGGGGACCGGAGGGGGGGGACAAATGTGTCAGATGCCTTACATATGTCCGTTTTATGTGTCACATGGACCACACGCGTTTTGTATCCTACAAACTAGCGCTAGCGATGGGAGTGTGGGACAAAAATTCGGACCGTAAAATGGGTACGATTATTGGAAAACGCATCTCAACAATGCACCCACTCTTATAATATGGCATTGCTAAACCGGAAGGTTGATCTACTCAAGTGCTAGTGAATCCAGATCCCGTCCACAGAATTTCAATTGAATTCAATACTTTTCTAATGATATGTCCTGCTCAGTAACATGATTCGTCATAATCATTTGTGGAAAATACCATACCGGCTTCTGTAATTAGCTTACTTCAATTCCCATTTTTTCCGCTACGCATATACGTGGGGACTAAAAGTGAAGCAGGT
>NW_008752473.1:21387-23047 GCF_000715545.1 Opisthorchis viverrini | reverse complement strand
GCAGACAGTTTATCCGCAACTCGTGGACTCACCCAGTTGACACAGGCGAGAGAGCATCATGGCGATCACAATGATGTTATCAAAAGCTTTTGCGCTTCATTTTCAAGTGCACAACACTTGGACAAAAACCAAATTCCCCAGCCGTGTATTTCGTTGTAAATACAATTTCAAGCCATTTACCCGAAGTGGTCATCTTGATCCTTAAGCTTGTACACAAGAAGCATACATTTGGTGCAACGACGACTTTCCGAGATCGAGTAGTGCAAGAGTGGACAGAAATGCCCAACTTTGGCTCCTTCCGGCGGGATGATTCACCGCAAACGACCTGGCATTCAATGGGAATCTGTCCACACGAATTAAAGTTTGCAGTTAACTCTGCATGTGCACAAAGCAGTTCAAAATGATCTGCTCTATTCAGCGACGCAGACGAGCTTTATTACTTATAATTACGTTTATTTACCATAGTCATCCATATAAAACAAATACGAAAACCGTCAGCCTGCCCGCGATATACTAGAAAACGGAAATTGAATAATAAGGAAGGTGTGAAAATTTAATTTGATAATTTTTCCAAGGAAAATAATTCCACTCATAGCTGTGGTCGTCATTTTGCCTACATGAAGAACAGAATCTCATGCGAGTTAGTNATCGGTAACAGCGCTGATTATGCAGTTATTATCCACACACTTAATTTGCTTCATATTTTTGTGAGTTGACTTAGCCGACTTTTCATATTTTTTTCAACGAGAACGATGCCGCCCTAGATTTTCGGGTGTGCTTCTGACAATAAAACGTCTCACTGGAATTTGTACTTTCTAGGCAGTCGCCTGGATTACGCACGCTTTTATTGCCTTTACGAAAAATGGATTTTCCGCATATAGATTTCACATAGATTTACCAGCGCCAAATACGCTACCATACTTGAGTCGCGACATAAAGACACTAATTCTGCTTAGGGGAATATCGGGGTGCTGCAAACAAACAAGCGTGGGCGCAAACGGTGTAAATGCATTGTTCGTTTTGAAAAATTCTCAAAGATTTTTTCTTCAATCATAGCAGCGAAAACGATGCGGTTTTCGTTTGTCTGTTCCAAATAGGTATTTTAGGAAGTAGGAATGATTCCATTTTCAGAATTATGAATGCATATATCTACATGTGTATATATATATATATATATATATATAAGGGCAGGTTTTCTACCGTCGTAGCCTGTAATACGCAACTCGCGAAAGTCAAAAGTTTACTTGCTTGCTTGAAGACTCTGTCCTTGGAAGTTGTCAAGCCGCGCAACTAAAAATTAAATATGGGCTTCCATATCTGTGCATGTAATGAGTGAAGAAACATTTCAGACCACAAACAATTATAAACGCTTTTGTGGTGTTTGTTTGATGAATTCTCTGAAGATGAACGAACACCCGAAGATCAGCAAATAAGAAAACCAATTACTTTGAAGCATCTTTTTCGCCCCCGTAGGGATTACAATTTTGAAACAAAACCCCTTTTGCTCCATGCAAAATCATACTAGTTAAGATTTGCATCCTTATATCATGTTGGGACGCGTTTAATTTCCCGCAGGATATTAGCTGGTCTTCATCGACGGTGTTCGTAAGCTACATACTGTTTTAAATTAAAATCCAAATTCAGAAATGAATGCGAACCT
>NW_008752473.1:17254-19514 GCF_000715545.1 Opisthorchis viverrini | reverse complement strand
TATATATATATATATATAAGGGCAGGTTTTCTACCGTCGTAGCCTGTAATACGCAACTCGCGAAAGTCAAAAGTTTACTTGCTTGCTTGAAGACTCTGTCCTTGGAAGTTGTCAAGCCGCGCAACTAAAAATTAAATATGGGCTTCCATATCTGTGCATGTAATGAGTGAAGAAACATTTCGGACCACAAACAATTATAAACGCTTTTGTGGTGTTCGTTTGATGAATTCTCTGAAGATGAACGAACACCCGAAGATCAGCAAATAAGAAAACCAATTACTTTGAAGCATCTTTTTCGCCCCCGTAGGGATTACAATTTTGAAACAAAACCCCTTTTGCTCCATGCAAAATCATACTAGTTAAGATTTGCATCCTTATATCATGTTGGGACGCGTTTAATTTCCCGCAGGATATTAGCTGGTCTTCATCGACGGTGTTCGTAAGCTACATACTGTTTTAAATTAAAATCCAAATTCAGAAATGAATGCGAACCTCTTAGGTTGGTTCAATTTATCCTGGAGAATAATTTGAGTTACTGTTCTGTTAAAGAGTGACCAACATCTTTTGAGAAATGATTTTCATTTCACAGCCTCCAAATATTGAATATTTGAAACAACCCGACACAGGAAGTGCCATTTAAAGATCGATTGAGCAAACTCGGAGCCAACTGTGGCGGCAGAAAACTGACGAAGCAACCAAGGATTACCCATAAAAGTTAAATGCAGTGATTAGACGATATCTGCATATCGTATGATGTAGTCAACTAACGCTCACAGCAAAATAAATAAATTGAATTTATCAAAAACGAAAGACTCATCCGGACTCAGAAGCGATTTTCCATTAAAATAAACCGCACTACAGGCGGGCGAAACATCCAAATTTCACGTCATTTTAGTTCAATCAGAAAATATTGTTGAGGGAATCTAAGAGATGTGCTCCCGTTTTGTCAAAAAATGAGAAGGACCGGTTGTGGATTTCGTACTCATGGAAAATGACGACATCACCATTAATTGGACAGCAAACTGGGGGCGAAAATGAAATGGAATCGCGATTCCTGAAGTTCGATAAGTCATCGTGCGATTGTCCCAAAATTCAACATGGCCTCCGACAATTTTAAACAGGGAAATCGCCCCAGATTTTGTGGGCTTTGATTATCCTGAGTTTTCAGCATCGAACATGTGTTGTTTGACCGTAATGGCAACGGAGTATCAAATCGCATTAGTTGTCATTCAGCAACCGGAATTCTTGAAAAAATTGCCATTGATTTCATGGGAATATGTATCTCTTGATTGGTCCAATGGTAACACACGTGAAATCTCGACGGTACTCAAACTGTTCTGTGCGTAAAGGCACTGAGTCGCGCCATTTCATCAAGGCCATGGAAAATGACGACATCACCATTAATTGGACAGCAAACTGGGGGCGAAAATGAAATGGAATCGCGATTCCTGAAGTTCGATAAGTCATCGTGCGATTGTCCCAAAATTCAACATGGCCTCCGACAATTTTAAACAGGGAAATCGCCCCAGATTTTGTGGGCTTTGATTATCCTGAGTTTTCACCATCGAACATGTGTTGTTTGACCGTAATGGCAACGGAGTATCAAATCGCATTAGTTGTCATTCAGCAACCGGAATTCTTGAAAAAATTGCCATTGATTTCATGGGAATATGTATCTCTTGATTGGTCCAATGGTAACACACGTGAAATCTCGACGGTACTCAAACTGTTCTGTGCGTAAAGGCACTGAGTCGCGCCATTTCATCAAGGCCGTGTTTCTTTGGAAACTCCTTTCTTTATCGAGTTTGAGGGTTACAGTAGGAAATTTTGAGCTTGATTTCCAAGATCTCACTTCATTTAAAGGTGTCGTGTTTGTGAAACTAACGTGAGCAACTATATAGACAACAACAAGAGTGATGAGCGAGCCGGCTGAGTAGAAAATTCGTGCATCATGAACAACCCAAATATTGTTGCGCGACGATAACTACGAACCACTTAATGTTCATGAAGGTCTTGCCGACAAAGCGACAATCTTGCAGGGTTTATATGTTTTGCTCAATTTTACCTTTGCGTCAAAATATTTGCGGAGGTCACCTGGCCAAACTACATGCAGAAGTGGTGCGTTTTACTGTCTGCTGTATGTATAGAGTGAGTAAGCTGCATAATCTTCTTCGATCGGAAGAAGGATAGCAAAATGTTCAGCGCCATCGAAACCAAAAATACATTTCGACCAGATGTAATTCACTATTCATGTGATTGG
>NW_008752473.1:3948-12869 GCF_000715545.1 Opisthorchis viverrini | reverse complement strand
CTCATCCGGACTCAGAAGCGATTTTCCATAAAAATAACCCGCACTACAGGCGGGCGAAACATCCAAATTTCACGTCATTTTAGTTCAATCAGAAAATATTGTTGAGGGAATCTAAGAGATGTGCTCCCGTTTTGTCAAAAAATGAGAAGGACCGGTTGTGGATTTCGTACTCATGGAAAATGACGACATCACCATTAATTGGACAGCAAACTGGGGGCGAAAATGAAATGGAATCGCGATTCCTGAAGTTCGATAAGTCATCGTGCGATTGTCCCAAAATTCAACATGGCCTCCGACAATTTTAAACAGGGAAATCGCCCCAGATTTTGTGGGCTTTGATTATCCTGAGTTTTCACCATCGAACATGTGTTGTTTGACCGTAATGGCAACGGAGTATCAAATCGCATTAGTTGTCATTCAGCAACCGGAATTCTTGAAAAAATTGCCATTGATTTCATGGGAATATGTATCTCTTGATTGGTCCAATGGTAACACACGTGAAATCTCGACGGTACTCAAACTGTTCTGTGCGTAAAGGCACTGAGTCGCGCCATTTCATCAAGGCCGTGTTTCTTTGGAAACTCCTTTCTTTATCGAGTTTGAGGGTTACAGTAGGAAATTTTGAGCTTGATTTCCAAGATCTCACTTCATTTAAAGGTGTCGTGTTTGTGAAACTAACGTGAGCAACTATATAGACAACAACAAGAGTGATGAGCGAGCCGGCTGAGTAGAAAATTCGTGCATCATGAACAACTCAAATATTGTTGCGCGAAGATAACTACGAACCACTTAATTTTCATGAAGCTCTTGCCGACAAAGCGACAATCTTGCAGGGTTTTTATGTTTTGCTCAATTTTACCTTTGCGTCAAAATGTTTGCGGAGGTCACCTGGCCAAACTACATGCGGAAGTGGTGCGTTTTACTGTCTGCTGTATGTATAGAGTGAGTAAGCTGCATAATCTTCCGGAAGAAGGATAGCAAAATGTTCAGCGCCATCGAAACCAAAAATACATTTCGACCAGATGTAATTCACTATTCATGTGATTGGATTTATTCAGTCTGCTGAGATTCAGCCTTCGACTAGCTATCTACATATATCCACCATGTATATTGTTCGTTCGACGAACCTGGAGAATTTAGTTAGCCGCTATAGTGCCCTTGGATGCGATAATTTTTATCTTTTGGTGATTAGAAATAATGTGGAACAGCACCTCTATGAGTTCAGACCCGAGTGAGCCGCAAGGTGGCACCGTAGCCAGCTGAAGGGCTTGAAGCACTTCTTGGCATTCCGGGCACTGATGTAGAAATTCGATGCCCTGGAGGCCCCGCATCGGGCATTTACGCATGCTCTTTCGTGTCTGAATAATGTATAGGGATTTCAGACTCGCGGCCTGAATCTGCCGATGAGCCCACCCAGAGAAAATACGTAAACGAAAATACCAAGTATGGGCTGACCGAAATATTTCGCCGTACCTGCCAAAAGTGGAATCCAAAAATGAACATGTTGACAGGCATATAATGGATACCGACTTGCTCAGAATTCTAGGCTGTAGGCATGGTTCTATTAGGAGAGCTTCGCTTTCATCATACAGCTATTTGTTGGTGGCTGATGGAGCATAATAAATCTTTCGCAAAAAGCTCCACATATCCCACCACAGTCAAACGTAAACCTTCCACATGAAATCTAATAGGAATGGAGTTGCTTAAGTCCAATAACGCACGCTATCCTCGTTTTACACTTTGTGTATTTGACCATCGAAGGAAATCACTATGTTACCGCGGTTGTTTGATAGATCTTAGATATAGTGCACACATTTTCCAATACGCCCTGTCGCTTTTCATCTAAAAGCACATTTCAAATATTCTCTCGTGCATGCAATCACGTCAAAACAAAAAGACCCATTTGTTCAATCAAAAAACGCCTTCTTAGCCTTTCTTTATTGGTAGACGGACGGAGGTACCACATACATCTAGCCACTATTAATATTTTGACATAATTGAATAAATAACGAATTGCACTCGTTACGTTCTGGAACACGTTTTGAGAGGGGTTTTGCAGGTTGCCAGCAAAGACACTTGCGCATCGCAAATAATTGGTAGAGTTTTGGGAATCGTTTCGAGCTGAAGGAAACTTAACGGTCAGATAATTTGGTTCACCTACACCTCAGAATCCGTTCTATCCGTAAATGCCTGCCGCTGGCCACTGAGGCCCGAGACGATTTTCCAATTGAGATATGCAACGCGGAATCATGATGAGTACTGTACAGAATACAAAGTAAAGTCTTCTTTTTCTTCTACTGTCCTTATTTTCTTTTCTTTTTTTCTTCTTTCTAGGCCGTTTAGCCTCCGTGGAATAAATAATGCGTGCTAATCCCATGCGATTGATAATGCTAACTTTGGGAAAGTCAACAGAATTTTTTACTACGTAGAGAGGTATCCTGTTCCGGGTGAAAACGCACAGTTAATAATTCGTGCACTTCAAGCGATTCATCTTTATTCACATATAATTAGCTTTTGTGTGTGATAAATTGCTCGACATTGCACTCGTATGTGGTGAAAATTAGCCACCTCCATTTTGAAACAAAATACTTCCCGCTCGACATTTGAGAGCTTCACGATTCGTAGCATCTCATTATCCGCCAGTTCACGCCTGTCGATTAGGCTGCTCGTCCGGTTTCCAAAATGTGCCTAAAATCAAGCGGTAAGTTAGTGAACATAGTGCAACCAAACTAACTCTGCAAAACCTGTTACCATCAAATATAACTTCCACTGCCGAATGTTTGCAATTTCTGCGCAACCTGTGCCCCAAAGAGGACAAACAAGCAGATAAGCCGCTTAAAACCGAACCATATCTGCAGATATATTTAGTATCTACTGTTCTGTCAACGGCTGTTATTATTTCCTTCCGTGCACTCTTCGTTTATTCCCATGCATTGGCATTCAGACGATCTGATGAGCTCATCAAATCAAACGGCTTTCTACATCTTATTAAATCCATCTCAGGGGCGCATCATGCAATGAAAGTTCAGATGAGATCTGAGGCCGTCAGCCTTGCTCACATTCATCTCGTTCGCAAGATGGAAGGATGCACGCATATGCAGACAAGCGGAGGTCCAAACTGTCATCACATGTAGAAATTGCTGTGCAAGTTGCTCCATTGGGCAGGGGCGACCTGAATGAGTACTTCCTGTATATTCCGATCCCGTGAGTTCATAAGAGGCACGCACCTTGAATAAATAGGAGTGAACCACGTGTTCGTCGCACGTCCCTCCTTACCTCAACCATTTCACGCATAAATCGAGTGAAAATTCTGAAAGCCAAAATTTCCCTCATCAGTTCCATACGTGATGGCAAATAGTGGCACTCTCACAGGGCTGTCTTCAGGCACCAAGAAGCGCGGAGGTTAAATTTGCGATTAGCACAAGCTGGAAAATATGCGATTCCTCTCATTGGGGAGTCAGCTGGAAGAAACGACCCTACATTCTAATCATCCGCCTTGAGATGGAATATTCGGAAGACATTATAGTCGGCGTTTGTGCCTGTCTGAGGAGGAAGAATGTAACATGAAATGCAACCCATGATGAAGCGCTCAACTAGTGGTGGTGTACTGAAAACGAGCCGAATACAGCTCGAAAATGAAAAGAGTCGAACGATTTGTGCTTCCTTTAGCTCTGAACAAATGATAACTCGCCGAAGGTGAATTGTGTACATTATTCTTGGAAACTCTCGAGTACGCCGGTGGATGTCCTGCTATATCTGAGGGGCTGAACACCAGGCAACCATGCTGGTCATTGCGTTTGTCTGAGAGTCACCGTAAATTACACGACAATCTGCGTGTCAACTAATGAAATCCATCTAGTTTTGGCCAACTTATCCAGACTTTTCTGGAAACAAAGACGTTATCGGTTAAAAACCACGATGGAAATCACTACCATTGACAGCGTGATATAAGCGTTCAACACCGTTGCTTCGCTGCCGTACCCACGTTTGTAATTTTTTATGGGATTAAAGTGTATCTTCACAATGTAATGTGCCACACATGAAGGCAAGAACCGTGCTGAAAAACCTCAAGGATTTGTGCAGATGGTCGCCTGCTTTCGAAGTTTGTTTTGCGCTGGATACTTGAATACCGACAAATCATCCGGGACAGATTGATGAAACAATGGCCCGGTTTCGAATGAGCAAATGAAACCTACCTGGATATTGCGTGGTTTTCGGGAGATGGACCTGCGTTCTGGGAGATTTAAACGATCATTATCTGCTGAGGTTTTTATTTCTTGATTTTATGCCGCCAACTTTAAATGTGGGCATCCGATGAGCTCGGAATCCATGAAATCAAAGCACGTTACTCTAATTCGTTGATCGTTGGTTCATGCCTACAGCCAGGCAAACGTAAACTGTACATGGTCAAGCACTCACTACAGAGTTCTGGAACCATGAAATTCTGCCATTCGCCTCTACCTTCCGACAAAACAACAGGTGCTACATTAGAAATTTTCAACTCCTAAGGCAATTAGACTAATGAGTTTGTCTACGCAGTCTAATTAGTCAAAAGTACTGTTTGTTTCTGTCAGGTGCAGTCCCCTATGTCACAATGTCAAGACTGTCTGGACAGAGTTAATTAGGATCGCCGCTAGGTTCATCATGAGATCAAGGAGGGCCAAATGTGTAACATCAAATCGCATTTTCTCAAAATAGGTGTAAAATATATACTTAGGACAATTTCAGGTCACAAGATGTGATATATCTGAGCAAACTTCGTTCGGTAACCCAATGGTCTCGGACGAATCAAATGGGCTTCCAAGGGCAGAACAGCCAAACCTACGGCTTTGTGACCTGCGTGGCCTTCACATGTATTGGAAGGTATAATTTGATCTATAATTTGTGGGTGCAGAATTAGTCCCAATTCGACTTGGACATTGTGGGCGCTGTAAATATCACATGACTAACGTGGTTTCCACACGGGAATCCTTCACTTGGATCTAGTGTCCGCTTTTACTTGTTCTTGATCCTCTAGTTGTAACCGTGAGTGTATTCGAGACAGTGTTTGACCGTCGAACAGAGTCGTGCCTGTTTTACCGCAAATCTTCGAAGAAAACAATAATGCATGAATTTGGAATCCAGAACGAGTGCAAATAGAAACGTAGATTAATGTCAATTGGCGCTCGTATGAATTGAGGTTCAGCTGCATCAATGTAGTTCAAATCCCCAAAAAATTGCCGAGTCTCTCTAATACGGATTTCCTACATTTGACAGTCTTTCATGTAGTCAGGTTAGCGTGCAAATGTACAGACCTGAACAGGATTGGACAGCTGAGGATCTAGAGAGTCTTTCAACTGAAATGACTGAATGACCACCGTTTTGAGCACAGGACGTAATACGACCATATAGCCCATACATCCTGGATGGGGAATGTTCTATCCCCCTCTTGACGNATCAATTTTCCAAGCGGCTTTATGGGTTTAAATACGTCCAACGCATGCAACCTGGATGTCGTCTAAATAACGACAAATGACTGTGGATCAAAGAGTATCTCTGCCTTCTCAGTTGGCTTCCTATCGAACACAACACATTCACTACTGAGAAATGAAATGTTTCTCACAACAAGTCACTGGATTAAACGAAATATAGCTAACTCATTTCTACTTGGAATTCCCGGCCATTTGACCTAAACTTTTCCGCAACCATGACTTTGTCGATTCGGAACTTCTCGTTTTAGGCGACTGTAGATTGTTAACTGGATAGTGAATCTCACGTCTACCGCTCTTGCAGGGATTTCAACTAAGATGGAATTAATCCCAATGTGTTCACCGAGTGTGCTACAGCAGTGCTGCAGTGTGACATGTCGTACAAACTAATCTTCTTTAGACTCTTATTTCGGATTGCGAACATGTCATTTTCATTGTGCAACATCAAATCGCGAAACGAAATGGCAACTCCTGGACTTCGATAATTCATCGTGCGATTGTCTTTAAGTGCATTATGCCGGACGACACTTTTAAACAGAAAAAACGCCTCAGATTTTGTGGTTTTGATTATCCTGGGTTTTCATCGCTGAACATGTGTTGTTCGACCGTCATAGGGATGGAGTACGTAAGCGCATTGGTCGTCATGCCGCGACCGAAACTCTTGGAAATATTTGCCATGGATTTCGCGGGAGGATATATCTCCAGGTTGGTCTAATGGTATCGAACGTGATATTTCGACGGTAATCAAACTTCTCTGTGCGCAGCTGCACTGGATCACGCCATTTTCTCAAGGCTGTGTTTCATTAGAAATTCCTTTTTTTATCGAGGTAAGGGCTGCAGTAGAACATTCTGTGGTAGATCTCCCAGAGCTCAGTCCACGTAAATGTGTCGTGAGTGAGCAACAAACGTGAGAAGATATGGAGAACAATAAGAGCCGTTAGAACATTTTTGCATCATGTACAACTCAAATATTGTGGCGCGAAGATAACTACTAACCATTCATATTTCATGGGACTTTCGCAAACACAGTGACAATCTTGCGGGATGTACGTAATTGCCCAATTTTACCTTTATGTCAAAAGATTTACGTAGGTCACTTGGCTAAAGCACTTGTGGAAGTATTTGGTTATACTGCCCGATGTATTTACAGAGTGGGCAAGCTTAACTAATCCCTTCGNAACATTCTGCGGTAGATCTCCCAGAGCTCAGTCCACGTAAATGTGTCGTGAGTGAGCAACAAACGTGAGCAGATATGGAGAACAATAAGAGCGGTTAGAACATTCTCGCATCATGGACAACTCAAATATTGTGACGCGAAGATAACTACGAACCATTCATATTTCATAAGACTTTCGCAAACACAGTGACAATCTTGCGGGATGTACGTAATTGTCCAATTTTACCTTTATGTCAAAAGATTTACGTAGGTCACTTGGCTAAAGCACATGTGGAAGTATTTGGTTATACTGCCCGTTGTATTTACAGAGTGGGCAAGCTTAACTAATCCCTTCGATCAGGAAGGGGCTCGCAAAATATTTAGCGCCGTTAAGACCAACCGAGAAAAACAAATTTGGATCATATCCAATTCATTTTTCATGTGAGCGGATTAGTTCCGCCTTCTGAGAGTCCGTCTCTCACTGTTGAGCGGAGGCATTCATTGATCCCCCTCCATGGCGTTACACCGGCATTTATTTGGACGTCGTGTGCAGGCTAGCAGGTGTAACCTAACCCGCTAGCTATCTGCACACATCCACTAGTATATTGTTCGTTCCNTTTTCTCAAGGCTGTGTTTCATTAGAAATTCCTTTTTTTTATCGAGTTAAGGGCTGCAGCAGGACATCGTGCGCTAGAGCTCCCAGAGCTCAATCCACGCAAAGTTGTCGTGAGTGAGCAACAAACGCGAGCAGACATGAAGAACAATAAGACCGGTTAGAAAATACTCGCCTCATAAACAACCCTAATATTGTGGCGAAAATAACTATGAACCATTTATATTTCATGGGACTTTCGCAAACACAGTGACAATCTTGGGGGATGTACGCAATTGTCCAATTTCACCATTATGTCAAAAGACTTACGAAGGTCACTTCGCTAAAGCACATGCGGAAGTAGTTGGTTATACCGCCCGTTGTATTTATAGAGTGGGCAAGCTTAACTAATCCCTCCGATAAGGAAGGGGCTCGCAAAATATTTAGCGCCGTTAAGACCAACCGAGAAAAACAAATTTGGATCATATCCAATTCATTTTTCATGTGAGCGGATTAGTTCCGCCTTCTGAGAGTCCGTCTCTCACTGTTGAGCGGAGGCATTCATTGATCCCCCTCCATGGCGTTACACCGGCATTTATTTGGACGTCGTGTGCAGGCTAGCAGGTGTAACCTAACCCGCTAGCTATCTGCACACATCCACTAGTATATTGTTAGTTCCACAAACATCGGGAAGTCAGCGGTACTACCTGGCCACGAATTTTCCCCAATAGTGCCCGTATGTGTGATAACTTTGATCTTTGGGTGATGAGAAATAATGTGAAGAGGAACTGCATTTATTGATTTCAGATCCTAGTGAACCGCAAGTTGGCCACCTACATCCGTTGCCTAAGGTGATGATTAGCGCAAAAAGATGATTTACCTGGTACCTATTTCAAACTTCGTGACAGACTTGTGGACTGGTAAACAACTGCGAGAACACACATGTTCTCACTTCATTGAACTGGCCTGTATAAATATCGTACACCCTTGTCCGGTCACGTAAAGGCCCCCGAATATTCTATACGAATTTCTCCCTACAACGTGTTTTGCCGCTTGCCGCGTATGATGTTCTTTCCGCGAAACCCATTTCGGTTACTGAATGACGACTAATGCGCTTAGATACTCTATTTCCATTGCGGTCGAACAAAAGATTTCAGTGGTGAAATCACAAGATAATCAAATCCAAAACATCTGGGACGTTTTCCCTGTTTAAAGTGATGCTTTAGATACAATCACAAGACAAATTATCGAACTTCAGGAGTTGCCATTCCGTCTTGCGATTTAATATTGCACAATTAAACAGACGTCTGCTTTGCAAGATAAAATAAAAGCCGAAAGAGGATTTGCTTGTACGACAAGTCACGCCACAGCACTGCTGCTGCAAGCTCAGTTAACACATTGCGACTGATTTCATGTTCTTTGAAATCCCTGCAAGTTTGAAGAGCTGGAGCGTTAGACGTGAGATTCACTGTCCAGTTAGCAATCCACGGTCGCATGAAACGAAAAGTTCCGGATCGACAAAGTCACATTGCGGAAAAGGTTTAGGTTAATGAACAGGGTTTTCATGCAGGCTTTAATCTATACAGGAGAATAAAATGCTGAAATCAAGTGTCCAGGTATAATTTTCGAGGTCTCCCGATTTTGAGAAGATGTACCACAATGTGTTGCAGGAATTCTCCCGCGGTCCTTTGCATGAGATTGTCCT
>NW_008752473.1:0-640 GCF_000715545.1 Opisthorchis viverrini | reverse complement strand
GAGTCCGTCTCTCGCTGTTGAGCGGAGGCATTCGTTGATCCCCTTCCATGACGTTACGCCAGCAGTTCTTTGGACGTCGTGAGAAATCACACCTCTCAATCCATTGTGGAGGCTAGCAGGTGTAACCTAACCCACTAGCTATCGACGAACATCCACTGGTACACTGTTCGTTCCACAAATATCGGGAAGTCAGCGGTACTGGCTGGCCACGAATTTTCCCCAATAGTGCCCTTACGTGTGAAAATTTCGATCTTTGGGTGATGGAAAATGAGGTGAAGAGGAACTGCATTTATTGATTTCAGATCCTAGTGAGCCGTGATTTGGCGTCAAAGGCGGCGAGCGGCTTGCAACATTTCTCATCCGCTCGCTAGGTGTAGAAATTTAGGATTTTTGTGGCCTCATATTAAGCGTTTGCGCATGCTATTCCGCGTCGGAGTGTTCACCGTGCCACCCAGCTTCTCATCATTCCGCTAGGTGTAGAAATTTAGGATTTTTGTGGCCTCATATTAAGCGTTTGCGCATGCTATTCCGCGTCGGAGTGTTCACCGAAGTTGCCACCCAGAGAAAAAAACGAAAGCAAACTCCCCAGCATGGGCACACAGAAATATTTCCCGAGGCTATAAAAAGTGCAAGACGATAT
>NW_008752472.1:37595-38097 GCF_000715545.1 Opisthorchis viverrini | reverse complement strand
GTGGTCATCGTAACATTTCAACACACTTTGATAAAACCTCTTTCAATTTGGTGACAATGCATGCTCTAGTTTCCTTGTTTTCCTTAAAATTTTTGCATCCCCGTTGAGAGAAGTTAATTTAAAGTGATGTCGGTTCCGTGTTTCACAGTAGTGTGATTTGTCCGAAATGTAAATATAACAATTGTTTTACCAACTACACTACGCCAACATGAATACTCGGAATTCGAGTATGAACAAACGATTGTGTTGCGTGGCAGTTATGGACTAATTTGCGCATGTGACACAATCCAGCTGATGACAGCACTTTTCACTAAGAAGGGATGTTCACTTTGCGGATCAGAAATTTGCTAGCGCCTGCACGATCACAAGATCCAGGGCCTGGTCACTCAACCAGGTGATGTGAAACGGGAAGTAGGTGGATTGATGCCTCAACAATTTCGCCAGCTATGATGAAAACATTTTCGTGGCGTCATACTCAAACACAGAGGTCCCTTTCATTGCA
>NW_008752472.1:36101-37585 GCF_000715545.1 Opisthorchis viverrini | reverse complement strand
CCCTCACCGGAAAAGTGCGAAACTTCTTTTCGGGGATGAGTTGACATTACCGCCACTATCTATTCAACAGGCTAGCACAGCCTTACACAGCCTAGCACAGCATTACACTGAGGCGTAATGTGTGGCGTGGCACGGAATTTCCCTCGGTCCAAATATTGTAGAGGACTTTTCTGTAGAGGTATTTATGTAATTACGTAGCGGAGGGTTTGTAGGATTTTGGCTTACTCCAGGAGACAAACGGAAACCTCATCGCAGTAGAAATCTTTCTTTAGCCAAACGTAGCAGCCACAAGACATTCTGCCCCAAATCGAATAATCTGCAGTAAACTTATGATAAGCTTTATACAGCATGTCGGATTGTTTGCGCATGAGTACTTTACGGTTAGAACAGTTTTTTGATGTGCAAGCGGTTACTAGTCGAGGAAATCCTGACCTGCAGTAATTTGGCGTGGTGTCGAAACATGTGAGAATAAATGAAAGACTGCTGGCTAATCAAGTGAGCGTAAAATAAATGCAAACTAAACCTTGCTATATTTGTTCCGGAAATAAGATCATGATGATCGAGATCCGGCGACCAGATTGGGTGGGCACAGAGTTAGAAATGTGCTCGTGGTGCAAGGAGTTGGCCACCGCTTATCATGATATTGTGTTGTGCTAGTAAGCCGTCAACGATGATAAAGAATTTTTCTAAGCCGACAGGAAAATCAGACAACTGCGGAGCCTGTCATGCCAAGTCAGTCCGGTTGTATAGAGCTGTTGAACATGGACTATATGTGAATTTCAACGTTTGTAACACACCACAAAGTTCGGCGACCCAAGCGGGATGGACAGAGAATCAATGAGATGCTGTTGTATTTGGGACGAAACCCAAAATGGACACGCATAACGTCCCCAACTCTCCCCAGCCTGGGACGCGTAGGGCTGGAATCATTCATGCACTTAGAGCATAAGGTATCCCTGAAGGAAACTCACTCTTTTGAACCGTCCGCTTGACAGTGGAGCTTTACCATATCTGACTAATAATCGAATTTTATTCAGAGACAAGGTGGAGCAAACGCGCATGTGGTACTCAGTGATGGCCGTTGAGTCTGGCGACCGAGGCTGGTTGGTTGCTTGCTTAGTCAGTATTTGGTGTGGAAAGCTGCATCAGGGGATAGGGCATGCCGCGTTTAATTCAGACGTTCAAGACAATATTCAGCATGGTCTTAGTTTCAGTTGACTGTAATTCTCGTATAAAAACTTAAATGCATAACTGCAAATTATCTTGTTGTCACCTGGGTCTTTAGACAACGGTGGCAAGAGAAAAGGCCGACTTTTAGTCCGCAGAAAGCTAGAGACACACTCATGGTATTCAGTTTAGACAAAGAAACGCCTCCCAACAGACGTGTTGTTAGCAGAAGCCGCGAAAGATCACGATAGACACAGAGGGGCTTTATAACCACGCTACTTGCGTCCGGGATCACATAATCCCTTTGCAGAGTGTTG
>NW_008752472.1:35404-36091 GCF_000715545.1 Opisthorchis viverrini | reverse complement strand
AAAATTAACTCGCATCAGACAATTTTCCGACATAACGATTGCGGCTGGTTATGGTGCATACCTGAATGGCGGTATAAACTTCAATAACGTTTCTGAGTATTCTACAAAGAAAATTCTGTTCAACCTAACGGCGTGCAACGAGGGTTGTTTATTTGAATGCCGCTAACGTCACCGTTAACCTATCAGACCAGTTTTTTCAAGCGTCTGTCTACTTGATTACTCCCAGATAAAAGGAAAAAAAGAAAAAACAAGCAAACGGACGGTCCAAAATGAGTGTTGCGTGGCATTTGCCAGAACTTTGTATGTTTGGGAAATACAACGGAACTCGGATACTGGCATATTAAAAGTGGCATATTAGCTCCCTACTTACAGGTTGCCAACTACATCTGAAACGTTTTTATAGGGGTAACATTACATGCGACGACAAAGACCAGAAAATAGCAAAATCTTCGCGGCAAAGTTTGGCTCAAAGGTTTACAGTAGTCTAAAATTCACGAGAAAATGTCCCTGAAATCAAGACTTGGGATCCATTTTTGCATGAACATTCGCTTTCGCAAACATAGGCCCACACAATCACGTGCGGTGGAAGATGTCACTACATGATGTGAGTGACGAAACAGGTCCGATAAACAATACCGATACTTTTCCTTTAATACCAATTCCAAGCACAGATTTTCACGTATGATT
>NW_008752472.1:26638-35394 GCF_000715545.1 Opisthorchis viverrini | reverse complement strand
ACCAAGGTATATGCTGAGTGTGTGATGCTGTGTGATGGGCTCCTCTGAGCATTGGGCCCAATGTGGGTAGGCTAGGCAGGCTCAACGGTATTGTCAGAATGACGCTTGCGGCCTGATTAAGTTGCTGAGCGACAGGTAGCGTTGTTGTTGTCCAACTAGCTGTGCTGAATACCGACTACATACATACTCAAAGAACTTGGTATTTCATTATTCAGGGCATATGATGGTGTCAGTAGCTGATCAGATCGCCGACAGCACACTAGTTTTTCCATAGAAATAGGAGCAAAGTACAGGGTGAAGAATTAGTTTACTTGTTGCAACCTGGTGTAGTCTGTTGAAGTGACCGTAAGAATTTTATCTGATTAGTCTAAACCTAGTAGCTGAATAAGGAGTGCCCAATTTCGGAGCATGAATAAGTTTGTACAGTGCCGACAAACAACACAAAACTGTGCAAGCTTTGTACCATGGGTTTTGTTTACTAGGAAGGAAGAATAAAACTGTAGAAACCATAAATATTGTATCAACATGAGGACATAAAATATGCGGTGTTAAGCTGACTGCATTGAAATAAAAGAATTTTTCAGTATTTCCATTGGTTTTGCAATAACAGAGGAAACTCCCGGTGTTGCCATAGGATAACCCGCTTCGCCCTATCTCACTTAAGGTGATCTCCACTGGATGCGTGCTAATTGCAGATTCACGCCTACTAGGAAACAAATTTCTGAAAAAATGTTGTAGGTTGATATGGTGCATCCTCGCTTGATCAGGACACGCCGAATTGTCCGCCGTCAGGGTACAAAATTCCCTTGTCCATTAAGTTTCTTACTTATCCCGGCGGTGTAAAATTTGAGGGGCATTTTGCGCTCAACGGTTCGCACGGTATTTGTTAGCCCTCTGCTGATTTCATAATGTATCATCTCCTTGTGTTTTTAAATGACTCGTTGAATGCATTCAACTGCGACTATCAATCACAGACTTTGTGTTAAAATTTAGCAATTTTAATCAACTCTTTGGGAGCTTTCTGCGTTCTCCACTGTAATTCCTTCATGAAGGTGAACATGAGCTTTGTTGCCTTTCCATGAAGCAACGCGTTTCATAAATCCCCGGGTTCCTTACTCATAGGTGACCTGCCGTGCGCGACAAATTTATTCACCATCCGGCAGGTTAAGCAAAAACATGCCTGTGAACTAGACGCCACAGGTCGTTTATTTCAGGCCTTCGAAGGTTATTTTTTTCAGTTTTCCGGCTAGCTTACAACATCGTGTATGTCAAAAAATTCAAAGGAAGGTCAAAGGTTTGTATTCCTAATTCACCAAGTACACCAAGCTTTCCTGTGGATGTGCACTCCTACATCACCTGCGGGTTGACAAAGACTGTGTCTTGAGAAAAAGTGATTCATTCAGTCCGACACAAGCCGCTATCGACCGGGGAAAATCAACTAAAGTCACTGAAAGTGGAGCATGATTAACCAAACGAACCCATCATCGCGTTGTTCACTTCTTCGTTTAGTGTACAAATATATGGTACACCAAAGTTGAACAGAGCAGCTCACTCACGGACAATCAACTTGAAGCGCACGGGAAAAGACTTTTTGTGAGAATCATGATATGTCGTATCCCGCGGACTATCAATCTGCACATTGTAAAATATAAACCGACAAGTACATCAGGGCAAGATTGATGCATTCTAGATTAGAGTGCCTGTTTCGATATACCGATGTAGAAATATTCTGGAGAAAAAAGCATATTTTGCAAATGGTTGAAACGGAGTCAGCCCCATTACTGGTCTGCATTCGTGCACAAGCTGAGCACATGCCTCAAATTATTTCGACGAACGAGCAAAAATTCATTGAAAACAGTCGAACTTACCGCGACAAACCGCCAATTTGATCCCGCACACAGCGAAATGAGGTAAATGATCATAAATTGCAGTCTGCGAACCCGCCTAGGAATATCACTTCAAAAACTGATGTGTAGAAACGGATGATTCATCTATTACATGTACAGAACGGTTGGAAGCATGGACTTGGTTTACCAATGGGCACTTTTTTCCATACTACCGCACAGTCATATATGCGCATTGCAAGGTGCGGGAGTCCTAAGAACGTCTAAGGCTGCTGGCCCAAAATTTTGTCAAAAACGGTGGGGGAGGAATGATTTCAGGAAGGGAAACGGAAAACTAGAACACCTTCTGGCAAAGCTCACAAGTGTACTGGTTTGTTTCAACACCGCCCCGTTCAGTGTCGCCACAGGGCGGTGCTCAGCCGATTACGCTGCTTGCATTGAGGTGAAAAGCTACCACCCATTCTGTCATATTTCACTTACATTTTATGGCTGGTCTGTTCAAGCGGCACCATAACTGGTCAAAGCGTGTGCAATGACAGGTGCTCGAAATAAGGCAGTGAACACCGCAGAATCGAATTCACTGGACGTTTTATTTGTGTGGAACGATTTCGGAATGTCAACAATGCTTTCACTCATTCAGCCATTCTGTGCTGAAAAGCTGAGAAGACCTGTGCAGCTCTTACATTTGATGAGACTAAATGTGAGAATATTACTCGCTTGCTAATATCCAAGTGCACACCAGCGGTCGAGAACTCATTGATATCTGCTGATTAAGTGAAAGAAATTTGAAAATCCAACCAGACCCGTGGTGGTCTTTGCTCAAAATCCGTACTGATATTGTCCCAGAAGGTGTTAACGTACCCACAAAAAATGGTGGGATCACAAACAAGAGTTTGTTGGCTATGGAGGAACAAAGTACAGGTGTTGTTTGAGCAAATGCGGATTAATTACACAATTTAATGACCCGAGTGAGGGTTTAGTTTGACAGAACCGCTTGAACTACTACATCTATGAACAAGCGATTATTGATTATCTTCAGTATTTATATTATCAATAATACTGCGGTGATAGGTGCCTAACATTTGAAAAATGGCATTCATAGCGAATTGTCTTTTAAACTGAAGTTCCATTGACCATAATGACAAAATTATGGAATAATAATTTTTCTATGCTCTGCTCTGTATAAACAAAGTCTAAATGTCTCACAACAATTTAGTCAACTGCCAAGAAATATTGGCGATTTTTGTGCTGACAAAAAGACACTAAAAGAGGCTCAGAACGGTCATAATAGCTATTACCGAAATGTCATATTTAAAGAACCGTTTTGAACGTTCAGTCGCCCAGCACCAAACTAAAGAAAAGAGTATAAACGTTTCAAAATTTTCAGGTCCGGCTTCAAAGGCTCAAAAATTCACTGAAGTTGAATTGCAGAATTGACTCCCACATTTCGCCATAGGAGACCCTCCTACCTAGGTTGGAAAAACGCCAATGACGTTGAGCGTGGCATTTAAATTAAGTGTGCTTGAAGTCTATCTTATGCTGCGAAAGTTGGTCAGCAGTTCAGTTGTGACTGAGTTTGATAAATGCCCTGGGATTTTGACTATATTATTGCTTAGATGGCTGTAACCGAGGTCTTCAAAGCGACCAAATTTGTGAGGCATTGTTCGAGCGCAGTCGCCTTTGGAATCTAGATAACTTATGGGTCCATATTCAGTTAGACGTGGAACACCTGACCAATGAAATTCTTCCGAATGCGACGAAAGTGGGGGACTGCGTGCGCGTCGTCTCACATAAATAAATCTTTGGGATGAAGTCTAGTCATTGTTCACCATAACGCTTGGATGGTAACGTCCAAATGAATCAATTTAATTCGGGTCCCGTGGCGAGTCACCTTGGCACGTTTTCACAATTTCTACAGCGAAAGTACTAGGTGAATTCGCTTTTTGTAGAGGTTCGCGTACCCCATAAACGAGGATATTGAAGAAGCCCAGAAGAAGATTGGCATGTAATACGCAGTTGCGGATGCAAACTGATACAACTGTCTGTGAAAATATTGGAACCCTCTGAATGCTCCAATGACGTGAGCCCATATCATTTCCGAATCCGATCATTTGGTGTGAGCATATATTATTAATTCAGACATACCCACCATTGTAACACCTCAAAACAAAGTAAGACCAAAGATTCTAATGGCGGGACATATTTCAAATCTCCAAAATACACTTATTTTTTAATGAAAGAAGGCATAGATATAAAGGTAGGCCACACTACATGTACTAGGACTTGGGAACACATCCAATAGGGACTGATATAAGGGCATACCGACATTCAAGGGGGAGCGGGCCCTCATTTGGAATAGCTCCGATTTATGAATGAACATTTGCAACCTAGCCTATCTAGTCTAGTGGTCAAACTTTGGTGCTTAGAGCATTATGATATCATGAGGCGTTCATTTTCTGACAGTTCAAGTTGTGTTTCAAACAATGCAATGTTCGGAACCATTTTATCGCTCCAAATAGTTGGCACTGAATCTGAACTAGCTGCTCTATTTTTATTCCAGCTATCTCGTCCGTCGTTACAAACATGTTCCATAAGCCTCCCAAATTCACTGAAGACCGTAACTCTCCAAACAAAAAGTCATCTTTGACAATCCTTGTGGTTTATCCCTTATACTAGGGTGATCTGATGATCCCTGTCTGCACACCAAGCACTTAACTTGATTTACAAACTGTGGAAACATTCCCAATCATAGAGGAAAATTTCGGTATCTCAGGTAGCGTAGATGGTGGCGTTGGCTGGTTAGCTGAGGTGGGCAGTTTAGTTGTAAACGCTTCATCACCAATCGAGGTGACATCATCAGTGTTTTACTGGGGAGCGTAGTAGTGCGAAGCGGTGGGTTGGTGGTAGTGCGTTGGCTAGTGATGTGTATGTAATGCTAACACTTTTGCAATCAAATTGCCCAGCTCAGCGAACAAGCCAACTACCACGTTCCCAATAATCTTTTCATCTGGTTTTGTTGGTACACACAGAAACTGACAACAATGGGACTGATAAATCTGATTGCAAAATATGGCTCTTGAATAAATATTTTCAAACTTGAACGTGCATCACAATACGTGTTTGAACATCATAACAATTTTGGCGACGCACCTAATCATTCATATTTTTCTTTGTTGCACTCGGCTGCAAACTTCGATACACTCAACATGTGCATAACGTGCTTGAGATAGCAGTTCAGGGTTATCATGAAGAGTGTCATCATCATCATCATCAACGACAGCATGACATCAGTGCCCAACACCAATGCTTCACTGCCGTACAGCCATGACTTATTTGAAAGCCTTATTGTAAAGAAAAGAATAAAGGTGGATGGGGGAGGGACTTAATGCTAGCTTAACACAAGCATTCGCAATGGCACTTCGGTAGCAGAAGCGGTCAAAATCAATTTTTGAATAACGCATGTTCACCATTGTGTTGAATACATTTTGTAATTTCAGTATGAAGCAATGAGTTTACCAGCACTTAAATGAGACCGTTATATCAAGCGCGATGCGAGATTTTTCATACTACTCATCGTAGCACAATCCTCTAGTTTGTGTCTGGGCTAAAACTGGAAAAGGAATAGATTCCTCAAAATAGGATGAAGGGACGCGGAAAACATTTCTCGGCGGTTAAGGCAATCTATACAAAGGTGGTCTTTTGAAGTAACTAAATATCAGTCTGTCCACGGTAAACAAGGAAATACGGCCAGTGCAACCTATGAAACTTGTTGGATACACATGGTCTGAATGGGTGGAAAAGGTATAAAATTACAAATCCTCTCCACCAGCCACTGCACAATAGAAAGCAATCAAAATTCGAAACATAATTGCAAAGTGTTTTTGAGCCACGCTCGATCGGAATGCCCAGGGATTGTGTTCCGCATTTTATATACAATTAGCTGTCCTAAAAACAGCCGACTGGGAACAGGGCGAACGGGATCGGTTGTCGTGATGCCTGCGTAAATGAAGGGGAATCATTGTAGTTAATTCAATACTGAACCGAGGGCAAAATAGTTTCTCACTAGCCGCTGTAAATGACTGTATCGATGAGTAATTTTGGGCGGTACAGTCAGTTAGGCACTTGCAGAAGTACGTCACGGATCCGAAAAGCTCACCGATGTGCTTGTCAACAGGTTCACTATGGTTGCGGGGGCTATAAATTTCTAATATTCCCGAACAATATTTATGTGCTTAAGGCCACATAAATGAATCATTCAAGTACCGCACCCTTACATGGAATGTCTCGTAGTTGGCTTGCATTTTGACCGGATGCTAACAGGAGGCCTGATGTGAACCTGAAGATAGTAGGTGAACATTGTTGGCCGAATTGCGCGTTAGTGCTAAGATTAAGCTGATATTAAAATAGAGGACGTCTGGATTAGTCCACTCCACTTAGAAATGGCAGGGGGTTATTGATAGCGCTAAAACTTGTAAAAGTCCGAACCTATTGCAATGCTGATTGACTACACGCAGATGGATGACGTTTGACAATTAACGGAAATTGCCGAATTTGAAGGTCCATGCCGATTCCTGAGGTGATCATCAAACAAGTATAGAAGAAACTCAGATTGTTCCACATATATCCATCACAATTGAATGTTGGAAGACCAACAAATGTATCCGTATAACGAAAACATCTACCCGAAAATTGTCCGTGAGGTGCTGGTTGTTGCTTGACTGCACGATGAAATGCCGGAAGCGCGTAATTTTAAACCAGTTAAGTCCATAATATAAAATAATAATAATGTTTGTTCCCAACTAGTGGGTAGCATACCTGCACGCATGATCATAACGATGCAGTCAGAAAAAGTGCTCGACTAGTGGAGTGAGTGGGTACTGAGAATTTCGTGGAAACTGGACAGTGATGTAAACAGAGGACATTGTCATACTTAGACTTGGTCACGCCTAAGGCGGCATGGGTAGGGAGTCAAAATTAAGGGGCTCTTCGGTTCTTATAGGGAACATATCAGATGGGACAAGACACGGCCGTTAGGATTTGAGATGTGGCGGAAAAATCAATGCGAGTGAGGTCATTCAAGGTCACACCTGCCTGATTCGTGATAAAAGAAACCCCAAACTGCATAAAATGTGGCACCAGAATCACGGATCTCGAGAGTCAGAAGTACTCCCACAATCTCATCAGCCAGTTCGAACTAGAGCTAAAACCGCCACTGAGGCTTCGTGGCCTTGTCTTTGGGGCGTACGGTCAGGGTTATGAAAAGCGTAAGTGGGGCTGGTGGTGTGGGGGAATATGCATTACGGATAAACGGCCGTGAAAAACTCAGAATCACAGTGTGCAGTGAAACTGGAGAGACAAATAATTTAAACACGTTACATTCTTCAAGAAATTGTGCCAGAGACGCTTCCGAGCTGAGATTATATAATCCACCCAGAATAACCCACAGTTTACCGGTACATTACTGTTTAGAAAATGTCTCTACGCCGTTCACTGCAAAACGGCTTCAAATCAAAACGACCTGCTCCAAACTGTGCATCGGTTGTGCACATTTGGATGACTATGTTTGATGGGTCCTAGTGGACTTCGCGCGTTTCCTACAGCGCCAGCCTTTGATGCGACAAAATCTGTTCGGCCTGGACGAACAACGTGAAACGAAACTGGGACTATTGCTGCAAGTGGGGCAGACAAATTCAGATAGATGCCGATGTTTAGTATAAAGATAACTGTACAGTTCATGCTAGTGTCTTCTCTAGTGCGTGCATGCATGCTGCGTCATACTATGGAACGCGTAGCATGTTCACACTGTGGAATGAGTCGCACCTGCCAGTGGCCGCAATTCGGCACAGCGCTGAATAATTACCCACTTCGATTTAATCCGCTTTCGTTACACTTTCGCTTATTTGGGATGTGTATGGGCCACAAGATGCCTCAGTGGCGAGATTTTATGATGGCCATTTTTATTATTTTCTTTCATGTTACATGCCATGCGGGGTAAATAGCATTTCCTCATGCAAATCTGGTGAGACGCCTTTTCTCCAAATGTCGAATTGTGATGTTCTCATTTGTAAAATGAGAAAACTGCGGAGAGAAATTCGATGTTTCTATAATTTCATGGCAGGATTCCACAAGTGACACAAATCCGGCTGCCTCGTGGGACTGAGAGTGTGAACGTTTCCTAGATTGCTTACACTTACTTGTAATAATGTCCCACCGCATTCCAAGGCGTCCCTTTAACGCGGTTTTTAGAAAGAAACGGGTGATTTATTAGTAGATGGCGCGATAATCTTGTGAATCGACAGCAGACTAATCGAAACAATGCTAAGCATCTAATACCAAGCAGTTTATGAAATTATTCAAAGCACACTATCAACTTCGTCAAATAGTTTGGTCGGGCAACGCGAGAAGGTGTTGGTGACAAACTGTGTTATTGAGCAACTGGACCGGAGAAATTTGATTCGCAGGGACAAAATCATGCGAGATGGGAGCAACGAGGATATCGTTTGTGTCACGGATAATGCGCCACATGGGATTACATGACCGCAGTCGGCTAAATCCAATTGACAACCTGAAACAAGGTGCCGGGTCTTATGGGCGAATCATGAAGAAACAGTACATCTCCGGGTGCTGATGAAAAACAGTTCCTTAAATCCTAGTGTGCGAAAAAAAATAACAAAGAAGACAAACTGAGATCGTTCATTTGCAAAAACAAATGAACCAGACTTCTGCCCATTTCCCCTTGACGAGTCAAGTGAGTCAACAAGGAACCCAGTCCCATCTGATCACGCCAAGTAAATCAATTTTGCCGCGCTTCTCGCGTACTCCCGCGTTCTCGATTGGACCGTGTTAGTTCCACGATGGCCCACCAGTTGTATTTTACCATACATATTGTCACTCATTCCTATCTCTTTCCTA
>NW_008752472.1:20654-25903 GCF_000715545.1 Opisthorchis viverrini | reverse complement strand
TATGAAAAATATCCAACCATCATGGGCACCTGACAGAAATTTGACTGGGACATAAAATGGGGACCCACGTTAGAAATACACAAATCCAGGGAGTTGATGACTATACGACGAAAAATTATCTGGTTGAAATTTGGCTAGTGAACCAGGCAACAACAAGAGGGAATCATGTGGGTTCTTTGCCCACTAATTTCGCCTGGTCTAGTGTGAACATAGCAGAAATGTGAAGACCTGGAGGCCAATGTTATGGAGTGTGGCGACGGACATAAGCCCACTGCATCATCTACTCAGATAAGGGAAGATAAACTGATAAGCCTGCATTAAATTTTCCAAGATTAGGCTATCGGGTAACGTATGTTCGCTTGCGATATATTGAATTTCCGAAGGCAGTTGGTCTAAAGTTACTGTTCACCCGAGTTACATGGTAGAGGGTTCACCGAATCATCCGTAAGACGGCGAGTGCATTGAGATGAACATATCTGAAGTGTGTCAGATACACAAACCTTATTTGGCTTCTCTCATCATGGTATCCCCCAGTCCGAAGAGTTTGGTAAGAGGAAGAAGGAAAGGCATGAGAAATTTGGTGTTGGTCAGAGTCGTAGTTTTTGGATTTGAAGAGATTTCACCTGATAGTAACATAATAACCTGCGACTAAGTTTGGCGCAAGGTGGAAGGGAACACAATAAAAGTGTTTAAGTTGGCCTTCTACTCTAGATCCGAGGCGGATATCATAATCTAAATGTTTCTCTATGAAATTGTCGCATATATAATTATAAACAAAGAACANTGGCCAGTAGGGGCCTAAGCCGATTCCCGTGCCAGTTGCACCAGTTGCTCCACACTCAACTGGCCAGTTGCACCCACCAAGCGCAACCGGGCATAAAGTATTGCCTGCACACGCACAACGAACTGGTCAAAAAGCAACTGCTGCCGCGAGGCTCTGTCCGGTCCCGGAAAGGCACGACTGAGCGACTGCTGCAGCCTGGTGAAGAACATAGTCAGGTCACATCCCTGTTCCGTTCTCGCCGTCTAGAACCGCCTCATGGAACCCCTGGCGGTCGGCCGGTTTTTCGAACCCCGCCGCAAATAATTTGTTCGCGGCGACCCAGTCCACCGTCTGAACGCCCCTTCTGGCTGCAACCAGGGCCTCCTTTGCCCGGCCTCTGAGGAGTGGCCTCAGCGCTGCCAAAGTACCCCGGTTAACATCCGCTCTACTTGCTTCCGCAGCTTCATCGAAATCCTCCAGGAAGTTCGGAACATCCCGTTCCTCAAAGGGTTGTGGCCGAGGGATCTTCATTCTGATTCTGCTCATGGCCCTATCTTAAAACACGAAGGATTTTCCCGCGGATTTGTTTGTTAGAAAAGCAAAAGAAGAGCAAAAGTCCCGTGTGAATCTCGTTTCCAAAACCTGAATAGCCGTCTGCTCCTCGAACCCGTCTTCCTGGGTTTTTCTGGATATTCATTACCTGCCACTCAAATGGTACCGAATGCCACAAACTAATTCCACAAAGTCCGTAATAAACCATATTTCCCAATGGATGCGAAGTGGACTCACGAGGAAATTAGCTACTCGAATGCCGCCCCAACAGGGTTCATTTGACGATGCTTGTCCACTCTACGTTTGTATTGTTATCCTCAGAAACTTTCGANCTGACCTTGAGATTCAAATTTCCCAAGCAAATCCTCAGCTCTTTGCCTTGAAAGCGAGGATATTGTTTGCCAAGCCATGGTTGGCCACAGTACGATGCCTTACTACTCTGCTGATCGTCACTGCGCCAGTCGCGACCAACTCGGGAAAAGAGGAGCAAGTCAAATTTTTGGTATGTACGGTTGGTCGGTTACGAGGGCATTGATTTTTCAAATAGTCAGGCATGCCACACTTGTAGCATCGGCCCGTTTGTGTGTCCCGCGCAACTCCGTCTTGACGGCTACAAGCTGTCCAGTTAGTCAATCCAATTTGTTGCTCAGGTCTTTCACTGCTGAATCCTCCCCTTTCTCCTGCGATTGAAACGTGGCGAGTAGGGGCCTCAGCCAATTCCCGTGCCAGTTGTTCCAGGTGCTCCACACTCAACTGGCCAGTTGCACCCACCAAGCGCAACCGGGCATAAAGCATTGCCTGCACACGCACAACGGACTAGTCCAAAAGCAACGGCTGCCGCGAGGCTCTGTCCGGTCCCGGCAAGGCACGATTGAGCGACTGCTGCAGTCTGGTGAAGAACACAGTCGGGTCACATCCCTGTTCCGTTCTCGCCGTCTAGAACCGCCTCATGGAACCCTGGCGATCGGCCGGTTTTTCGAACTCCGCTGCAAGTACTTTTTTCGCGGCGACCCAGCCCTTCTGGCCGCAACCAGGGCCCCCTTTGCCCGGCCTCTGAGGAGTGGCCTCAGCGCTGCCAAAGTACCCCGGCTAACATCCAGTTCACTTGCTTCCGCAGCTTCCTCGAAATCTTCCAGGAAGGTCAGAACATCCCGTTCCTCATAGGGTTGTGGCCGAGGGATCTTCATTCTGATTCTGCTCATGGCCCTATCTGAAAACACGAAGGATTTTGCCGCGGATTTGTTTGTTAGAAAACACCAACTGAATGGTAATGGACTATTTGACAGAAAAGCAAAACTCCCGTATGAATCTCGTTTTTAAAAACAGAATAACCGTCTGCTTGTCGAACCCGTCTTCCCGGAAGTTTCTGGATATTCATTACCTGCCACTCAAATGGTAGCGAATGCCACAAACCAATCCACAAATTCCGCAACAAACCCTACTTCCCAATGAACGCGAAGCGGACATACGAGGAAATTAGTTACTCGCATGCCTCCCTAACCGTGTTCATTTAGCGATGCTTGGCCACTCTACGTTTGTATTGTTATCCTCAGAAACTTTCGACAAATTACAAGTTGAATTTGATTTCTACGAAAGGAAAAATGTCACATGTAAATCCAATTAGTTGTGGCAATTACGGTTTTTCAGGTATTCTTCTAGTTTGGTGTTGAGTCAAAGAATGAGGAATGAACGCTTACAAGGGTCTGGAGTTCACGTCATATTTAGCGGGATAGAGATCTGTGACAAAGAGTCGACCTGATAAGTTGCAGTCGGTAGATTCCTGAAGGGCTCCTTCACAATGTGTTACAATGTTAAGGACTAACACGAGTAAATGACGGCGGCTGGAGGAAGCTCTCATTCATATTATGGAGAATATCTAACCAGCATAGGCACCTGAGAGGAATTTTACTGGAACGTAAAGTGGGGAGCAATTTGACTAGAGTAATATTGGTGTGGCCTATCGGATGTGTCGGTGGCGAACATTTGAGCATAACCGTTCATGAGAGACGAGTCTCAGCATTCACACTGAACACATTTGAAATTGAACTTTTGATAAACACACTCTTGCATTTTGGGGCATACAGGTGCCAGTTTCCTCATTTCGCTTGAAATTTACATGCATAACGCCGAACCATGTTTGAAGGTTAGCCTTATGTGAAGCGAAGTCAATCTGATAGGTTGCGGTCGGCAGACTTGTAAGGAGATCATTTACAATGTGATGGAATATGAAGGGAGTTGATGACTGCACGACGGAAAATTATCTAGTTGATATTTGGCTAGTGAACCAGGTAACAACAAGAGGGAATTATGTGGGTTCTTTGCCCACTAATTTCGCCTGGTTTAGTGTGAACATAGCAGAAAAGTGAAATCCTGGAGGCCAACATTATAGGGTGTGGCGACGGACATAAGCCCACTGCATTATCTACACAGATTAGGGAGGATAAATTGATAAGCCTGCATAAAATTTTCCAAGATTAGGCTATCGGATACCGTATGTTCGCTTGCGGTATATTGAACTTCCAAAGAGAGTTGGTCTAAAATTGCTGTCCATGTGAGCTATACGTTGAGGGTTCGCCGAATCATCCGTAAGACGGCGAGTGCATTCTGAAAAGATTTTTCATGTTGCAGTTAGATGGACATATCTGAGGTGAGCCAGATACACAAACCCTATTTGGCTTCTCTCATCATGGTATCTCCTGATCCGATTAGTTCGGTAAGAGGAAGAAGGAAAGGCTGGAGGAATTTGGTGCTGGGTCAAAATCGTAGTTTTTGGATTTGAAGACATTTCACCTGATACTAACATAATAACCTGCGACTAAGTTTGGCGCAAGGTGGAAGGGAACACAATAAAAGTGTTTGGGTTGGCCTTCTACTCTAGATCCGAGGCAGATATCATACTCTAAATGGTTCTCTATGAAATTGTCGCATATTAAATTATAAACGAAGAACAATGCAGTTATATAACTTTGAGTTGGGTTGCAGCCGCTGGCCGGACGGACCTTGTGATGCTGACGACTGTGGTTAGGAAGGAATTAAGAAACGAAAGATCCATATTACTCTCAGTTTTCAGCTGCATGCCATGCATGCAACACACTGAGAAACGCTTGCACAGATAGTCTAGCTGGTTCAAGAATGGGTACCAGTAGCAACCGCCTTTTTCAATAAGATTGTAGTTGATCATTAGTTTATTTAAGCAGAACTGTATACCTATTATCACTGCAGTCTTGTTCACGGCAATTGTGAGAGAGAAATTTCACTCCGGAGAGATAGCCACTGGCGCAAGTAAATATCTTTGCAATGCGTTTCATTTGTTGAATATTTTTATCAGCAAACCACTGGAAGCTCCTATTAAAACCGATTTCCTCAAATTTGGAATCTGGTGTTGAAATGTGTAACAAAGGGGTTTACTGACATAATTAGATGAGTTAGGGATGAGAGCTCATTTGAACCTGAGGCAACGGATAACAGCTGCCTATTAATTTGATCAAAGGCATTAAGAGTTTAACAGACGCGGTCGATGATCCGCCTTTCAAACTTGTGAACATTTGGGCTTCCTAATCAGCTATCGTGTAGACGGTTCAGTCTAGGTAAACCTAGATGAAAAGCCTTTGTTCAAATCAGTACGATCAACTGAGTAACCGACCCGTGTTATTTCTCCAATTGTAGGAGCCCCCTATGAAACCCGACGTAATTATCTACGTTTCAACTGTTCTCGGCTTCGATAACGCGGTGTCATGCAACCGTGAATGGCATCCGGATGGCAAGGCTATTCACGCATGCCCCCGCGGTTGTCAGAATTGCCCGTATCGTTTAACGCATTGATCATAAACCAACACGGAATTACTGACACTGTCATTTCGCTATGTATACAAGCGCCCAGCGTTGCTTAGATTAGAAGCTCGGTCTGGGATGCTTCTCTGAAGCGATGCGCTCA
>NW_008752472.1:16201-18339 GCF_000715545.1 Opisthorchis viverrini | reverse complement strand
TAACGTCACCGTTAACATATCAGACCAGTTTTTTTCAAGGGTCTGTCTACTTGATTACTCCGAGATGAAGGAACACGAAGAAACGGACGGTCCAAAATGAGTGTTGCGTGACATCTGCCAGAACTTTGTATGTTTGGGAAATACAACGGAATTCGGATACTGGCATATTAGAAGTTGCATACTAGCTCCCTACTTACAGGTTGCCAACTACATCTGAAACGTGTTTAAAGGGGTAACATTGCATGCGACGACAAAGACCAGAAAATAGCAAAATCTTCGCGGCGAAGTTTGGCTCAGCAGGTTTATATTAGTCTAAAATTCACGAAAAATGCCCCTGAAATCGAGACTTGGGATCCATTTTGCCATGGACATTCGCTTTCCCAAACATACCCCGCACAATCACATGTGGTGGAAGATGCCACTACATGAAGTGAGTGACGAAAGAGGTTCAGATTTACACCGATAAACAATACCGATACTTTTCCTTCAATACCGATTCCAAGCACAGATTATCATGTATGATTTAATGCTTTGAACAGAAAATGCGCCTTCTTCCTGAAACACCTAATTCCCCGTTTAGACAAACGGCATAGTTATACGTAAATTACTGTGCACAAAACCAACAAGTGCCAATCGGTTTCTCCATGTCCCGTAGAATGCACGAGTTGTCATTGATATCTGTCATACCTAAGTCGCGAGTGACATTCAGATGTGGCCAGTCTCGGTACCACCGCCATATGATTCACGGATTTATGGAATGATGCACAGGATCGAGGTTTCCGCCCAAGATTCCCGGGTGGGTTTTGTTTTTGGCGTCCAGCGACTGCCGTTCCGCTGGAAGGCATAAGCGAAAGGAAGGTTGCCGCACTGCTCTTCAGGTTCTCGGCGCTTGACAGTAAGCCCGCGGACTCGCGGAATGTGCCCCATAGTGCTCTGAACTGGCTACCACATGTAGCCAGGCGAAGGTTATTCCAAGAAACAACTACCCGAAGTGATAGAAAGTTTTACTTCCTAAAATGTTCGCTCTGGGCTTCAACTTATTCTTTCTATGCTGCCGCCACTTGTCAGTTAGATCAACAGTGAAAAACCAATTCGTCAGACCTTTTTCCACCGGGCATAAGTAGGTCTTAGGTCTTAGGTAGTCGACGATACTCCAAGAGAAATAGGGCAAGCCCCGCAAGACGCGTTTCGGAGTCCACGGATTTAAAGGCGGAAACAATTTTTGTAGAAGCTATGTGGACATGTTCAATGAGAATAATGTCGTTTATGTGTCCTGAGTTGATAACGTGGTTGGCATATTCGAGAAGCATTCTGGCCAGTCCTACTAGAGTATTTGGAAGCCGTTGCGAGAAATAATGTGGGAGGTGCCCAAGTCATTCATAGAACAGCGCATGTCTTTTGAGACGATCTTCCATGGTACAGTGAAAAGGACTTATTTTAAGGGAGCCAGCCACCTAGATCCCTTTTAGGATCTATCCTCGTTACGTCTTCTAGTCCATCCTCAACATGCATGACAAGGGCGTTCGCTGAGTTCCCTCTGAATGACCTACTGACGCACTTGCTGTCTTTCAGTGAAAGGTGCCAGTCAGACGACCATTGCTTTGCGCGTCTACATTCACTGCCATTAAAACTCCATGATATCAAGTCATCCACAACACCTAGATACGAACATGCAAACACATCTGGAAGGTCGTTGGCGTATGTAAAATACATCAGTGGTCCCCAATCGGAGCCTTGATGAACTCCAATAGGAGCAATTTATATTCTGCGTAGAAGTTCCTTTTGAATTCCGTAAGATCCAAGTTTCTGGAGCATCTGGACGTGTAGGATTGTATATATTTCATTCCCTCATCATTAGCTTTCATTAAGCCGTCCATAAATACGAGCATGTTGCTGGGTGATACTCGATTCGCAGGTGTCAACACTGGTGTGACAAACCCATCCTTGCAGAATTAGCCGGAGACCTGACGAACTAGTCATTCTGGGTCACAAGTAATACAAACTGACCAAAGTCTCCTAATAAACTAATCAGTGGCAATTCTTTCCACGCTAAACTGATCAACATTTTCCGAACAATTCCCATTAGGCAGGTTGATGTTTGGGATCCGGGTTTGTGTAGAGAATAAGGGGGCTACATA
>NW_008752472.1:11464-14391 GCF_000715545.1 Opisthorchis viverrini | reverse complement strand
TAAACTCCGTCTCCCGCCACCCACCCACCACAGATTCCGACCCGCTTCTTGCTTCTATATAGCACCTACAAGCCAAGTTTGACGCTTTGGCCGATCGCCTCCGACGGAGATCAACAGCCAAGTTTGACGCTTTGGCCGATCGCCTCCGACGGTTGGAGATCAACAGGCATCGACCACGTTCACGATCCAGATGGTTGTCCCGTGTCCGTCCTTCTTAGTGCTGGTATCACCAATCTTGTGGCCCAAAAGCACGAAAGTGTCAACGACTTTGTTCCGTCGAGCCGCGTTCCAACACCCCTTTAAACACTCCGTCCAGTCAGTAACGGCTACTGTCTGTGGCCCTCCTCAAACTAGTCGCCTGTTCCTTATCAACGATCATTCAAGTAGTNACCTGAATGACCTACTGACGCACTTGCAGCCTTTCAGTGAAAGGTGCCAGTCAGACGACCATTGCTTTGCGCGTCTACATTCACTGCCATTAAAACTCCATGATATCAAGTCATCCACAATACCTAGATACGAACATGCAAACACATCTGGAAGGTCGTTGGCGTATGTAAAATACAGCAGTGGTCCCCAAACGGAACCTTAATGAACTCCAATAGGAGCAATTTATATTCTGCGTAGAAGTTCCTTTTGAATTCCGTAAGATCCAAGTTTCTGGAGCATCTGGACGTGTAGGATTGTATATATTTCATTCCCTCATCATTAGCTTTCATTAAGCCGTCCATAAATACGAGCATGTTGCTGGGTGATACTCGATTCGCAGGTGTCAACACTGGTGTGACAAACCCATCCTTGCAGAATTAGCCGGAGACCTGACGAACTAGTCATTCTGGGTCACAAGTAATACAAACTGACCAAAGTCTCCTAATAAACTAATCAGTGGCAATTCTTTCCACGCTAAACTGATCAACATTTTCCGAACAATTCCCATTAGGCAGGTTGATGTTTGGGATCCGGGTTTGTGTAGAGAATAAGGGGGCTACATATAAGTGCTCATCTTTTTACCCTTTATCAGTCTCGTCAAGTGGTAGCTGGCACTCTGTAGGGCTGGAAGTTGGTTTTTGGGAGTGAATGCCTAGTGCTTCTACCCTGCGACATTCCACGCCTTGTGATAAGTAACCGTGGAATAATTTTGCTAGCGTGCATGGATGCGCCATCCTCATCTGAACGAAATGTTGGCTAAATTTCTAGTGCACTTCTATATTTTGCATGGTAAGACCGCGGATCAACAACGTTTTGACTCTCTGTGTATCCTAAGACGACGCATGTCTCTCTACATCACAAAACCTGTCCTAATAGTTGCAAGTGTCACATTCTAGATAGACAGATGTTCGAGCTTCTGCCTTTAGTGTGAAGAAATCTTAGGACCTTCAATTGCTAAGTAGTTCACTGGATGAAGCTAACATGTGCCGGAAAGCGGAAAAGCAATATACAAGAGTTTCTTTCTGAATATGGGCCGTAAGCTTTGGGCGTCCAACACAACTCCGCGAAATTTGAAACATTGATGCCGATATTTTCAACGCCTAGGGAGTTAAGCGCGAGTGAATGATGAGTTTTCCACACAAGCCACGCAAGGACAGAATCTTCAGCAACTCAGCAGTCAATCCGATTCAATTCGGCCGTAGAAATCAGGCGTAGTGCATCACAGATTAGGAGCTTCCACCGTTCATTCACGAACACCAGTACTATCAACCATTGCCAATTGACTAGCCGGATATACGGTAAAATCGTGAGCACTCACATGTAGCTCTCTCACNGGAGTGAATGCCTAGTGCTTCTACCCTGCAACGTTCCGCGCCTTGTGATAAGTAACCGTGGGTGCATGGATGCGCCATCCGCATCTGAACGAAACGTTGGCTAAAGTTCTAGTTCACTTCTATATTTTGCATGGTAAAACTGCGGATCAACAACGCTTTGTCTCTCTGTGTATCCTAAGACGACGCATGTCTCTCTACATCACAAAATCTGTCCCGATATTTGCAAGTGTCACATTCTAGATAGACAGATGTTCGACATTCTGCCTTTAGTGTGAAGATATCTCAAGACCTTCAATCGATAATTACTTCAATGAATGAAGCTAACGTATGCCGGAAAGCGGAAAAGCAAAACACAGAAGTTTCGTTCTGAATATGGGCTGTAAGATCTGTGCATCCAACAAAACTCCGCGAAATTTGAAACATTGATCCCGATATTTTCAACGCTTATGCGTTTGAGCGCGGGAGAATGATGAGTTTTCCACACAAGCCACGCATGGACAGAATCTTCAGCATCACCGCAGTCAATCGGGGTCATAGACAATTCAGCCGTAGAAATCAGGCGTAGAACACCACAGAGTAGGATCTCTCACCGTTCATTCCCGAACACCAGTACTATTAACCATTGCCAATTGACTAGCCAGATGTACGGTAAAATCGTGAGCACTCACATTAGCCAGATGGTAAAATCGTGAGCACTCACATGCAGCTCTCTCACGCTCTACAGTAACCACGAGCCCAAACATTGAGCTGACCAATGGACGTTGCTCTGAGAATGCTGATCAGTTTAGTGTAGGAAGATTAATCGTGTGTTTCATGCTTATGTTGGTTACACTAACGACATATCGATCGAAGCCGACTCTTATTCGTACATCCAACTATATTTCACACACAGCAACCGATCAGCTCAGATTGCAGCTAAATACATACAGCGAAATAAATACCACGGATTACCTGAACTTATTTGCTTTCCAGTATGTTGCTGAAGCCGAAGCGTACTCTACTTTTTCCATTGTTTACCGCCGTTCTTAATTTGTAAAACGTTGTTCCCCTTTTTCGTTGTGTTTTGGTTTAGCGCCCACAACGCCCTCATTGTTTTCGACCCGAGCATGAACCGCTTCTGGATTAGTCACAGCACATTTTTTAATCAACTCGTTGTTTCGCATT
>NW_008752472.1:2931-6779 GCF_000715545.1 Opisthorchis viverrini | reverse complement strand
CATCTAGTCTACACAGGGTTGAGAGATTAACTGCAAAACTCAACCCAGCGGAAGCACTGTTGTCTGATGCGCTGCCGAAATTTCAATTACGGCGCACGAAGTGGACAGCATTCTGATTGACCATCACGCCATGGCGACTCCGCCGACTTGCCCAAAATATACATGGATGACTTAATCGTTACTCCTGTGAAATCTTGATAGATTATAAAAAATTCTACATTGAGCGTTGTATACCGACTTGTTGACAATAACGCACGTTTGACGTGGCTTTTCTGTTTGCTGCTTGGAGGCGAAAGTGTCAAAGCACTCTTTCCAACGGGACACATTCTCAAATGTACTTATTGAACCAAACCACCACACAACAGGAAAACAGCTACCGAGGAAAGCGTATGTGATCATGGCTTTGAGGATGTATGCAAGAGAACGTGAGACTTACCATAAATATATTATTTATCAGTATTTATTAGTATCCATTATTTATTATTATTATGACTTGATTATAATGTATCCGGAAGCGCTAGAAATCTGTTGGGACGGGAGGTATGGAAACCACTCGCAAGCATCTGCTATAATCGAGTTTTCAGCCAGCTCCCCAAAAACGTGACACCGAAAGACTGACGACACTTGGAGATTTTTCTCCGAGAAAGTTAGCGCATAAACTTATCGGTGCTGGAAACTAGCCAAAAGAGAATCCAGCAAGGCCGATAGTACCGAAAAATTCTGAGACTTTGTCAGGTTGGCAGTGGTTGTGAATTGGAGGACAAAGATGACGGCGTCGAGTCAAATGACCATGGGCAAGTACCACGACAATTTGGAATAGATAAAGCTGAAAACACTTTGAGGAGGAACTTGCCATGGAAGACGTGGTTGATTAGAATAACGATAAATTATATGACGGCATTGAGTCCGAAGAGGATAGATGGGATGCCCGCAACGTGTAGATATTTGTGGGAGGACTACGGTGAACATTCCATCAAATAAACCAGCTTGGGTTGTGGCTCAACCTAGAACAGTGAAAGTATCTTTTATTCCTCAAACGGGGCGGAAGCCTTAGTGGAATAAACAATGATCGCCCGATCTTGGACGCTATAATAGCGGTTTCAAGCAATCATGATGGCTGGTAGCTAAATGGACCGCCTGTACGTCTCATTGCATAGCCCAGCACATATAGATAAAGTTGAACGTCAAACGTCTGACCGATGATTTACCAGGCCTTCAAGTCAATGAATTCAACGTTCTAAACATCACTGTGTAGGAAGAGTTAGCAATTGCCAAACTGCTAGCGTACTATTTTCAACGGACCAGAGTGGAATGAGCGAAAGTAGGGAGGACGAGATTCAGCTTGTGGCCCCACCAAAAGTATGAGTAGGATGGGTAGGTTGTGCTTGGATGTGGCGCACCGCGGCCTGATAACGTTAGTGCAGCAGAATAACTTATATCACAGTACATAAAATGGCACGCCGATCATTAATTGTATAATACCCTCATCGGTGAGTCACGACCCAATGTGACCCGGTATTTGAAGACCAATAGGCGTCGGGGGAAAGCTGAAAAATAGTGGCTTGTCCTCATCCCACAGACATAACACTGTATCGTTTTGACATCATCCCGTGACACATGGTTCATTTCATGTACCAGCTGTCAAGGTTCAAACATTTTGAGTCACTAGTTTGGTAGCCACAGTTAAATGCCTTGTTGTGGATGTTTTCCTTGCACTGCAACGGCGATGAAGCCAGTGGAAGAGTTCATGGCAGCGTTAGCAGCCGGCAAATTTGATTACACAATTACGCCGTTGCCATCACCGCCGTGGACCATTCCCGTCACATTTTGTACGTGACGGACGTTGCTCGGATATATCTCCAACTGTTTAAATGCTTGTGAGGTTCCCATAGGAGTGTCTCATTCCTCACCAATTGAATCGCTTCTCATGGCACTTTCCCCTTTTGTTAACCGCCGCGCTTCACCAAGGTACATTTGCAGTGAACAAGGATTTAACTTCGTTGGTACTGAAATGGAACTTCGGCAAGTTCTGAGATCCCCGAATTGCGATCTGGCTAATAAAATGATGCTGGCACGCGGATCCACCCAATTTCAGTAACCGCGGACGAGTTTTGGGCGTCAGACATGATGTGTGTGCCATGGACTGAATGCAGTCCCCTGCTAGCAGGTGTTGACTGACGAAACTTTGCTCCATTTCCTCAATAGGGTAGAGCGTATTGTAAATAATAGTCCACTCGCACTTACCTACGATGCTTCAGACTTATTAGGCGTACTGACATCAAACAACTTGTTATTATTGCGGGGACATCTGCATTATAATGTGATGTGATCAATATACACGACAGATATACCCGATGTTGCAAACAGGGGTAAGTGTTCACCGATATCATTTGGTGTCGGCGGATGGTTTCTGCAGTTCCGACGTTGGTGGATGCGAAAATGTCCAGATATTTTAGTTGGAGCATTTGGATTATTCAGCGGCGAAAATCCATGTCGTGGATATTGAGAGAAAGGCATCATAATGGAGACGAGGGATGGAAATGTTGGCCACATTTGGGAAGTCCTAGCAATTGTTGCCTCGGTTAAGTCTGGGCGCAACATACGTCGCATCTGCCGGCTGGAACGGGTAGAAGACAACTACCTTCTCCCACACCCCATGCGCATGTTTGGGAATACGTCAGGCGTTTTTACCTCGAGCAACTGTACTTCCCTCGTCGATCTCATTGCTGCATACGGCGATTGACTTGGTGGATCAGGAGAAGCCATGCCGACTTTGGTGGGCGGCGTATTCGTCTCTTTTTCTTGTGCTTGGTGTGTTTCGCTGGCTTGTGCTTCTTAATCTGCTTCGAAGAATTCCTGGCAAAGATGACTACCAATCACGTTTTGTTTATGAGGCGGCCTTTGGTGACACATCCAGGTGAATAACCTCATAACCGAGAGATACACTTGATGTTCCCATGAAGTCCCACCTGGTGTGCAAATGAGTCTACTTGTCAAGTTTTATTTGGTCCAAACAATTCTCAACGTGGGGCAGCCTTGACACATTCAGCTGAATAACCTCAAAACCGAGAGCTACACTTGATGTTTCCACGAAGTCCCACTGGATGTGCAAATGAGTGAGTTTGTCAGGTTTTATTTGCTCCAAACAATTCTCAACGTATCTTATGCCGATATGGTGCTCTCATCTGAATTACTCACAAACCATTAAGCTCGCCCACTGCCAGCGTTCTTATTATCAAATGTGCTCGCAATTTTTCAAATAAATTAGATGTTTTGTAGTTGCCTAAACGGTACGATGGGGTTTCGTCGCCTTTAAGCGTGGCTTTTCGATGCTACAAATGTCTTGCGTCGAACGGTTAAACACGACTGAAATGTATGATCACCACTAATGATATTCTCGTGTCTAAATGATGATCGTCAATAAAAGTAAAAACTTCCGCTTACTAAAATTACTGCTCAACCAAATTACCGCAGTACGTACGTTGATGTGTTTGATATCCCGGCACCCATTTGCCACTTGCCATTGCATCCTTAATTATATTCCATTCTATCGCGCACAGTGTGTTTTACATTCACACAAATTATCACTCACTTTTAGGAATCAGACCAGAAACTTCTCCGGAGTCATTTGGGAAATCGTTCACTGTGGATGGTTTAATTTCAACGACGAATGTCGAAGCACTTGTTTTAGGGAATCTTCAGTCGTCACAGATATGCAGATCACAGCCAGCAAAATCGGCGATCGAACGGTTTGATGGAGTGGTTTATAGAAATCCACCTCCAGATACATTGTTGGTGAATAAAAGAGCTGCGCGCTTGGACGGATGTCGCTGCAGTTGACGGTGCTG
>NW_008752472.1:0-540 GCF_000715545.1 Opisthorchis viverrini | reverse complement strand
AATCTGGTAGCGTGTCACGCTAAAACCGCATTCTATTCTTGAGGAAAAACTTAGATAACCACGCAACAGAAATCCATACTTACAGAGAGGAACGTACTCCCCGAACAGGGAGTTGAGTTGCGTAACTAAAACAGCAGAAAGCCATATGGCAAAAAGGATACAACGGATTGACCAGTAGACCGCGAACGCATGCCATACACTACAAGTAAAATGTTCAAAGGTGCACAGTCAAAGTGCTCAGTTAGTGAGTCCGGTACGGGTCTTGCATGTTATGAAACAACCTGGTTAACAAAAGATAAAACCAAGCTAGAACTTACAGCGATTCAGAGCGAGCGACACCTCCATCAGGCTCAAAAGTACAAGCACCGAAGCCCAAAGTCTCATTTTAGTGAAAGTCCGTTGCAAATTCACCACCACTATTGTGCTTCCAATTTCAATGGAACTTCAGTTAATATCGTTCATGTAAGCGTGAGAATGTCATTGCTTGTGGAAGGGCAGAAGGACGACCGTAAACTAATTTGAGCAATTCATTGGGGCAGA
>NW_008752471.1:23764-38247 GCF_000715545.1 Opisthorchis viverrini | reverse complement strand
TTTTCATACACAGGTGTGGGTTACAAGGGGAGGAAGGATCCCCAAATAACGGTGAAATGCAAAAGCCATACATGAAATCAAACTATCATGCAGATTGAGAGGGATGAATAGTTAGTTATGTGAATTCGAGAGAAAGCAAGCTCCAGTGAACATTTTCCGTCGTAAAATGAAGGAACAGATCCGACGTTCCGACGGTAAGAACGCGTTTGCAGGTTGTTAGTCAGCGATGGGCTATCGATGATGCATACGATTATATGCTGAATGAAATATAAAAGGATAAGTAATGACGTTGTAACATTTCACCCTCACGTCCTAAGCATGAGAGCAGTACACGCCTATGGGACGAATCTGGGACCTATAAAGGGGAATTTAGACAGGGGGAAGTAGTTGCGTGGCCAAAAAGGGGACCGACTATCTTAGATACTCTGAAGGCAAAAACCTTGACATGTTTTCCGAGCGAAGTACAGTATCTGACTTCAAGGATTTTTACCATACACTGGTTTCGAAGTCATCGAAGTGCTGTTTTGTCGGGGCGATCCCCAGATGCTGTTGTTGTAAAAGGCTGCGACTTCATGTCCAAATGCCGGATTTTTCTGAAGTGCTTCGATCATATCGAAGGAGTTTTAGATCTTAACGATGAAGGTTGTCTGCCTGAACGATTATCTGCATATATTTTACGGATATTTTCCATACAGTGACATAAATTCTAGCTCCTCCATTGAATTTTTCATACACAGGTGTGGGTTACAAGGGGAGGAAGGATCCCCAAATAACGGTGAAATGCAAAAGCCATACATGAAATCAAACTATCATGCAGATTGAGAGGGATGAATAGTTAGTTATGTGAATTCGAGAGAAAGCAAGCTCCAGTGAACATTTTCCGTCGTAAAATGAAGGAACAGATCCGACGTTCCGACGGTAAGAACGCGTTTGCAGGTTGTTAGTCAGCGATGGGCTATCGATGATGCATACGATTATATGCTGAATGAAATATAAAAGGATAAGTAATGACGTTGTAACATTTCACCCTCACGTCCTAAGCATGAGAGCAGTACACGCCTATGGGACGAATCTGGGACCTATAAAGGGGAATTTAGACAGGGGGAAGTAGTTGCGTGGCCAAAAAGGGGACCGACTATCTTAGATACTCTGAAGGCAAAAACCTTGACATGCGAGGGCCAGGATAGGTAGTCCAAGAAGAAAGAACGTCTAGGCACAGGGATTGGTAGTGGACCTCGCTGCGAGTGGAATTGCGAGGGGACTTTGAGGGAACGTTGCCGAATTGGCAAACCACAGTCAATGATGCCGAAAAGGTAGGTGTTTAGATTAATAATAAAATTATTTCCGGTCACCGCAAAGTCAGAGTGAAGCGGATGCACTCAGATGAATAAAATGAAGGGGAGTGCAGAGCGATGTCGTCTGCAGACGCATGAACGAAAGAGGTGGTGATCGACAAGAGGCCGCTCACTTGAGGGGAGCAGATTTTGAAGAAAGCACAGGTAATTGGGAAGACTTCAGTGCTGCTTTACGGAGTGGGAGATGAGAGCATCCACTCTTGCGTAGAACTATCACGAAGGAAAATTCCAATCCAGATGATCAAGTTTGGATGCGACACCTATAGTTGTCGTGGAGCCATGTTTGGGAGGGACAATCATTTTTCCACTCTCAAAGAAAAACACCAGCGGATAAACAGAACTCTGGGATGATTGAGGCAAGTTCAGAATCACAGCTACGGAATACAGTGGAAGTGAGTTTATCTGAACAAAGCAGTTTGGAAGTACTAACGAGAGAGTGAACACTCCTTGCGGTGATAATCGACAAAGTTGAGATGGGAAGGCCGGACAAACTGGGACAAACTGTGGAGTGTTAGATTTAGATCGCAGGTGCCTCTGAAAGGGAGGAATTTGAGAGTTTTGGGCGTCAAGTTTAAGAAGGAATGAGGAAGTTACCACTGACTGTTTTGATCAGGCTCTAAAAGAAGAGACTTCCGAATGTTGGGCAACCTTTCGCGCAATGGCTTTACCTCTTACTCCATCGATAATATATGGGCAGTTGGTAGATGCACCAACGTAGTCTGTGAGAGTCGAGGGACAGAGGTGCACCAACCAAGGCTTGTATAGCCAATATCCTCTACCTGTAGCCACGCATGGTTAAACCATTCGGGGGATTATTGCGTCCTGGTTAGAAAAAGTGGGAGTAGATTGGCAAACATTGATGCACAGGTCTTTCGTAAGTCTCCAAGCGGAAACTGGGGATCTGGAGAGAGAAAACACTTAAGGAAAATTGCTATAAATTGATGCATGCTGTCCAAGTCGCCGGCATACACAATGAGGGGAAAAGTGAACCTCGCCACGACAAATAGTGCAGCAAAAGAGAGCAAAACGTTACAGCGTAGTCAGACGGATGGGACGCCAGAAAGATATTAAGGGTCCGGCCATCATCATTATCATCGACAGCATGACATCAGTGTTCAACAACGATGCTTCACTGCCGTACAACCATGACTTATTTGAAAGCCTTATTGTAAAGAAAAGAGTAAAGGTGGACGGGGAAGGGACTTAGTGCTATCTTAACACAATCATTCCGAGGTGCCTACACCTCCAGACATTCACTCAGGCAATCTGGATAGAAACTGACAACAAGAACGCCNGCGATTTCGCTAAAGGCTGAGCACGGTTTTGTGAAGGATAGTGAGTTCACTGGGTGCATTGAAACTCAGGACACCAAAGTGTGTTCTAAGATGTTGCGCAACGACGATCGGGTTTCAGATAGGTTGCGCAAGTTTAATTCTGAGGCAGAAGACAGTCGGTTTGTGCCACAGCGGCGTCGCCCGTATATATTAAGCAAATTCTTATTTTTTCCGAGCGAAGTACAGTATCTGACTTCAAGGATTTTTACCATACACTGGTTTCGAAGTCATCGAAGTGCTGTTTTGTCGGGGCGATCCCCAGATGCTGTTGTTGTAAAAGGCTGCGACTTCATGTCCAAATGCCGGATTTTTCTGAAGTGCTTCGATCATATCGAAGGAGTTTTAGATCTTAACGATGAAGGTTGTCTGCCTGAACGATTATCTGCATATATTTTACGGATATTTTCCATACAGTGACATAAATTCTAGCTCCTCCATTGAATTTTTCATACACAGGTGTGGGTTACAAGGGGAGGAAGGATCCCCAAATAACGGTGAAATGCAAAAGCCATACATGAAATCAAACTATCATGCAGATTGAGAGGGATGAATAGTTAGTTATGTGAATTCGAGAGAAAGCAAGCTCCAGTGAACATTTTCCGTCGTAAAATGAAGGAACAGATCCGACGTTCCGACGGTAAGAACGCGTTTGCAGGTTGTTAGTCAGCGATGGGCTATCGATGATGCATACGATTATATGCTGAATGAAATATAAAAGGATAAGTAATGACGTTGTAACATTTCACCCTCACGTCCTAAGCATGAGAGCAGTACACGCCTATGGGACGAATCTGGGACCTATAAAGGGGAATTTAGACAGGGGGAAGTAGTTGCGTGGCCAAAAAGGGGACCGACTATCTTAGATACTCTGAAGGCAAAAACCTTGACATGCGAGGGCCAGGATAGGTAGTCCAAGAAGAAAGAACGTCTAGGCACAGGGATTGGTAGTGGACCTCGCTGCGAGTGGAATTGCGAGGGGACTTTGAGGGAACGTTGCCGAATTGGCAAACCACAGTCAATGATGCCGAAAAGGTAGGTGTTTAGATTAATAATAAAATTATTTCCGGTCACCGCAAAGTCAGAGTGAAGCGGATGCACTCAGATGAATAAAATGAAGGGGAGTGCAGAGCGATGTCGTCTGCAGACGCATGAACGAAAGAGGTGGTGATCGACAAGAGGCCGCTCACTTGAGGGGAGCAGATTTTGAAGAAAGCACAGGTAATTGGGAAGACTTCAGTGCTGCTTTACGGAGTGGGAGATGAGAGCATCCACTCTTGCGTAGAACTATCACGAAGGAAAATTCCAATCCAGATGATCAAGTTTGGATGCGACACCTATAGTTGTCGTGGAGCCATGTTTGGGAGGGACAATCATTTTTCCACTCTCAAAGAAAAACACCAGCGGATAAACAGAACTCTGGGATGATTGAGGCAAGTTCAGAATCACAGCTACGGAATACAGTGGAAGTGAGTTTATCTGAACAAAGCAGTTTGGAAGTACTAACGAGAGAGTGAACACTCCTTGCGGTGATAATCGACAAAGTTGAGATGGGAAGGCCGGACAAACTGGGACAAACTGTGGAGTGTTAGATTTAGATCGCAGGTGCCTCTGAAAGGGAGGAATTTGAGAGTTTTGGGCGTCAAGTTTAAGAAGGAATGAGGAAGTTACCACTGACTGTTTTGATCAGGCTCTAAAAGAAGAGACTTCCGAATGTTGGGCAACCTTTCGCGCAATGGCTTTACCTCTTACTCCATCGATAATATATGGGCAGTTGGTAGATGCACCAACGTAGTCTGTGAGAGTCGAGGGACAGAGGTGCACCAACCAAGGCTTGTATAGCCAATATCCTCTACCTGTAGCCACGCATGGTTAAACCATTCGGGGGATTATTGCGTCCTGGTTAGAAAAAGTGGGAGTAGATTGGCAAACATTGATGCACAGGTCTTTCGTAAGTCTCCAAGCGGAAACTGGGGATCGAGAGAGAGAAAACACTTAAGGAAAATTGCTATAAATTGATGCATGCTGTCCAAGTCGCCGGCATACACAATGAGGGGAAAAGTGACGCCACGACAGAAAATTGCTATAAATTGATGCATGCTGTCCAAGTCGCCGGCATACACAATGAGGGGAAAAGTGAACCTCGCCACGACAAATAGTGCAGCAAAAGAGAGCAAAACGTTACAGCGTAGTCAGACGGATGGGACGCCAGAAAGATATTAAGGGTCCGGCCAAACCATTGATCATAAAAATGGAACGCACAAAGCAAGAATAAACAAATCTTTCGATCGTGACTTACTCTCAGAAAATCTAATTGATTCTGTTGCCGCCATATAGGATCACAGATAACGAAGGATGTGGAGCCTGTAAACACACGAGAGTTTACATGAAAAGGCTGAGAAAAACTGGAAGAAAAATCAAATGCTAGTTGAGCATCTTCGCAGGAAATAAGATGAACAGAATTTTTTCAATAGTGACTATCGCAGACCAATTAGGTGGAACAACTTTCGTTCCCGCTGACTGACTAAGCCCAGTCCATCACAGCGGAGAATCGTCCTCGAAAAAACAGGTCGATGGATTTGGGCTAGAAACTTCCTCAATGGGACAACAAGGCGTGTTTTTCGCTTATTATTTGAACTACTCATTGTATACTAGCGTCCATCGCATCCCAACTTTTAGATACGCGTTCTGACAGGCACGACATCACAAGCATCAGTCACCGGTGTGGTTAGTTGACCTGCATCAGTGGCCAAATACCACCACGTGTTTTAGGCGTTTCGCACATCTCACAGAGAACATCGGACTTCGAATCGAAGAATGGACGTGTGGAAAGTGAATAAAAGTATGTACAATATTGAATTTTTGTGAGAAGGTATCTGGATACTACTTTATTTGATGGTTGGAAAATGGTGGGGAAATTGTATTAGGAATAACCAAAGCAATGACCGCCGCCAAAATCAACCAGCAGCCTAAAGATGACAGGACACCTGTACAGCGAGTCCCAGTGGTTCAGTGATGGAGGATGGCACGCATATGCTAGTGAATGAACCAGTTGACAAGGCTGAAAAACACATAAGAGGTTAGCAAAAACAGTACTTGCGAGATGAAGATAACAAGACAGCTCAGGGATCCGTGAGCCCTGGATCAAACAAGGTTACTTTACAAAAGCTGCCAACCAAATATGCATTAATAATTAGAGCGGGATCACCGACTAAGTTTGAAAGCTTTCGCAATGAGTGATAGTGTGTTCAGCAGATTTGGGCTAGAGATCGAATTACGAGGAATGGTCTCCGGTGAAGTGTGTTCCAGTGGGCGTGATTACCACCGCTTTCGGAACAGCCTGGAACTTCGAGAAAGTTTATGCTTTTGAGAGCCAACGCATTCATAACTTCAAAATACTGACGATCATAACCCTGGAAACTATCCGTGGGTATTTTGAGATAGGGTGATTCGATTGCTCAGGACAGTGCCACCGCTAACTACGCTAACCGGGTTATTCGGGCAGTTCGTGCTGAGTGTATCCGCGTTTCCCAGCATGAGTACGCGCTTTCCACTCATATGAGTTACATGCTTTGCTGCTGTCTGGTTTGTTTTAGATACTCAAAAACAGTCAGTGAATCATGCGTGAGGGCAGCATGCTTGGCTTTCCTGCCCTTGAAATGGTCATTCCTGCACTTGAAGTGGACAGTATGGTTCTTGAATTTGCAGTTCCTTCAGTTGAATCTGAACTGTCATAGATGGGTAATGTAGGGTTTCACAGAAAAAGGACTCACTAGCTCTTAACTTTTCAAAACTTCAGTGGTGCCAAGTAATAAGTTACCTGTTACCGGCGGCCTGAGGAACCATGAATTCGAGATGAACGTTGATGGACAGCTGCAGCTTAAGGACTAAATAAAGTGAGATATTATTCTTGCAATAGGACATCTATAATGAAAGGAACCGACAGACCTTTGTGCAAAGGTCACTAGCTCGATTCATACGGTTACTGATCGGTCCTGTGCTTCAGCAGATTTGATGAACACGAGGTGCAAGCCCATAAGTACTGGCAAGAATTTCTGGTCAATAAATACAAGGATATACTGAGGTCATTAAAGGAAAAGAAACGCCAAATGGAGCTTATCCGATAAGATGGATAGTTGTAGCACCACTTACTGTCATCATAAACGCCAACGGTAGCCAGAAGTAAGCTGAGTAAATTTTTACAGTGCGAAAGTCGGATACACGTGGCGACACCCGTTGGAGACGGGCTGATGGACAGCGCCAGAAGTGAGTTTAATGCGACATCCACTTCGTTTGGGAGACCTGATTCGAGGGCCAACTCAGCAAGACGCAATTCAGTCAGATCGCGTAGCCTGGTGGGGTCATTCAGACCTGAACCACCGATGTAGCCAGTGCGGTCTGATCCAGATGCGCCTTCGGAAAATTCTGAAAGTCGGATGCTCATTGACGGGGGCTGCCACGATGGATCCTGGAGAGAAGGAACAAGCAACACAGTTGGAACATCAAAATGCTGCAGTAAAACTCTAGACAATCAGTGCCAAGCTAATGAATCAGTGTCTAACGATCAAACACAATTGTGAGGAAACAGGCGAACAGTAAATAGTGTACGATTTGTGCAGGACAAGCTACTTCATTAGACAGCTCCATTACTGATGACAGTTGGATTAACGAGTATCATCTAGTCCAAATCACCAACCGTGTGAGTTAATGTCTTATAGGGATCAGGTCAGGCGCGAATCCAGATAATAATAATAATATTATTATTATAATAACAATCGTTTTCGGTACATAGCCGCCATGTCACCCGAAAGTACGAGGGCTGAGATACTAGTTTGTTGCCCACGCCAAGGTAAGAATAGTCAAAACGTCGGTTGGATTTGAACCCCGAACCTTCTGGAAAATGAGTAGGCGCACTAGCCGCTGAGCCATCTCGAACTAGCGAAATCAGATGACGAAGTGAACAATCTTTTTAGTCCTAATGAGGAACTCTAGTCAAAACATGACGTCCGATCCACCACAAATTTGCCTTACCCACCTCGTCGAGCTATGTGTGGCGCTCTGCAACTGTGACGGCCATCCCTATTCTACCGGTATAAGTATAGTCAGTGATCTTCAGAACGTGTCTGTGGTGTACTCATTCCCTCTCGTTTTTACCGCCACACCGGAATTCGTAAAATAAATCGGTGATTCCCGATAGTGCGTGAACTTCTGTTTATTAGTCGGAGGTAAACAGATGCCAAGAGGACGCAAGAACCAATACATTCAATCAAATATTAAATACGAAAAGCTACCTACGAAACAACTTAGGCGTCTTATAAGAGTTAAATTCTGTCTTCCTTGCGCACACTTCCGGCTCCAGCCACATGAAGAGAGCAACAGCTAGAAACTGCTCGTTATATCCCACCGCAAAGCACCCCCACACACTCAATCCATTATTTCCATAAGGATTTTACAAGATAAATAGGTTTGACTGTAAAGCAGTGACACCGACGATCAACAGGGATGTCCGTGTGACGATCGCAGTCCCGTACCAGTTTGGTCAATGGTTAGAGGTCTGATGAACCCAGTCTCCTGGCCCTCCAGGTTGGGGGCTGGAACGTGAGTTCCGTATAAAATAGTGATACACTTGCATTTCCCGCCAAACACCGCTGACTTGCGACAAGGCCTTCGATCCAAAGGATTTGGCTGAGGAACCTAATCGTCCTCCTGTCTAGGTGTGGGCGCCCTGGCGGTATTCTAACTCACGTACAACCATAAACTGCACATATGCAAATGAACTCTTGCAATATCAACCGTCGAGTGGTGCCGTCAGCCGGGTCGCATTACTCGCTGCATACAGCAGGGTGGGTAAGCGAAAACATGCTGTTATAACTTGCTGGACGGTAATGCAACTCTGTGTCGGTCCCTTGGCTTCCTGCTCCGCCCACTATGGTATAGCAAAAGGCACGGTAGCTGTACACAGCTGTACACAGTAAGGGAGTAATGATTAAAAAAAACTGGGCTATACAGTCCGGATGATCTTTATAGGAAAAAAGGACTACCACTGGTTACTGTGGAAGTTGAAGTCCCTGAGAATCCAAACCCTTGCCATAGTGTCAGGCTGAAAGACCTATTCACAGCTAACGTTCGACGGAAAATAGAGGATAAGGATGCATTACCGCCATTCGGAGATCGATGGACGAGGCAAAAACATCTGTTGCATCGGGTGAAATTCAACTTACGCCGAAACAGTTAAGAGTCGGTGGTACACCCGTCTAGGGCAGTTTTGTAGACACCAAAGGATATTTCTGTCTCTGATGATGGTGATGACAAAAGGAAGCAACGAGAAAACACGGCTGGTAAATCGTAGATAGATGATGTCGCCAAATCCCAGATATAGGTGCCAGTAAGGAGCAAAACAGGTGTGGAATAGCCGTTATGCTCAACGCTATACCCACACCATTAAGACTACCGGAAGCTGCTTCTAGATCACCTGACACCCGAAGAGTAAGTCGTGAATAAAGGAGACTGTTCTGGATCATATTCAGATACACTTCCTTGCATGCGTGTTTCGAAGACAGAGCACATCGATATCCAAAGAAAAAGGGTGCAAGCAAGGGAGGACTGTTGGTTATTCGAAAAATAATAAGGGGACCAAATGCTGTTATGTTAGACAGATCCCCCGGTGTTAGTGGTGCACTGATAGGAATCGACACCGGACTTACAGAACAATAAACCTTGGGCTGGTTTGGCGGTTAGGACGCGAACTTACTGATCAAAAGGTCCGTGGTTCAAACCCAACCTTGAAATATCGACTGCTCCTATCTAGGCTTGGGCAACCTGGGAGTACTTCAGCCTCTGTGCTTCCATCGCATGACATATCAGGTAGGTATCGGAACGTCGTCACAGCTGAATGACTGTTTTTATTCTACTTATACGATTACAACCTAAAAGGGATGTCATGGCATGCATAGTTATTAGAACTGGAGCTGCTGCTCCGTGAGCGTACAGATAAGAGATCTATTTTCAGCCGTACACCTTTTGGGTACATAGCTGCTTCCCGAATGCCCAAACCGAATAAAGGAATTTGTTTGAGTTACACTACCTTGGGCATATGACTCAAACGTCTGACCCATAAGGCAGAGGGAAAAGGCACAGTTTTCTTCCAGGGCTCTCCAAAAGCTTCCGCACACAAAACGGTGTCCGTCAGGGATGCCCACTCTCTCGATTCTTATTATATTATTATACGGCAATGAAGCATCGGTGTTGAACACCGATGTCATGCTGTCAATGATGATGATTCTTATTTAATCTCGTGATCGATGAACTGATGAGGCGAACACTGGAGGGTCTCCAAACTCCTGGTGTTCAAATAGCCCGTAAAGAAAACCTTGTTGATCCGGAGTGCGCAGATGGCATCGTTCTCATCTTCGAAGAGGAGGTGAAGGCGCATATGTTTTTGGATAAACTGACCAGTCATCCCGTCCTTTGGTATGCACTTTGCACCTACAAAGTGTAAGGTCATGCTACTAAACGTGCAGACACTGAACACGCCAGTTACAATCCAGGAAAAGGTACTGGAAGTTGTGGAGCGTTTTACGTATCTTGGAATTTGTATTAATTTTAATTGTAGTGTGACAGATGAGGTGAACGCACGAATCTGCAAGGCTCGGGTCGCGTTCGCTAATTTGATAAAACTATGGCATCAGAGTGGTTTATCCCTGAATCTCAAGGGTCGTGTGTATCAAGCTACAGTACGGGCTGTTTCGTTATATAGCTGTGAGACAGCCTATTCATGCAGCGAAACTGAGACGTCTTCAGGTATTCGATAATCGTTGTCCCAGAACCATAGTTCATGTGGGTTGGTGTCAGCGAATCCGTAATGATGAGTTTGAAGAATGTGTCCAGCACCAGAAGCTGCGTTGTTTGGAACATGTGTTGCGTATGCCGAACTATAGTTTGCCGAAGAGTGTGCTGTTTCCATACCCAATTCAGGGTGGCGTAAGCAGAGAGGTGGCCAACCCTTGACTTGGCAGAAGAGTATGAAGGAGATCACGAAACGCTTGGGTGCTGTCGGTGTAACTCGCTTTCCAGGATGGGGAGGGCGTGAACCCCACTGCGCCTCGTTGGAGACACTACAAGATATGGCTGCAGAACGATGTCAGTGGCGTTCTTGTTGTCAGTTTCTATTCAGATTACCTGAGTGAATGTCTGGAGGTGTAGGCACATCGGAATGATTGTGGTAAGCTAGCACTAGGTCCCTTCTCTGTCTAACTTCATTCTTTTTTTACAATAAGGCTTTCATATAAATCATGGTTGTACGGCAGTGAAGCATCGGTGTGGAACACTGATGTCATGCTGTCGACGATAATGACAACTTCTAGGACCCTTCCCGCAGCCCCTAGCACAGAAACCAGATTCATGACTCCTAATGAAACTGCTCACAGGTGCCTCGTGATCAACTCTAGACTCTTCGGCTTAAGGAGCAGTTTGGCTGTATTGAATAATGCGTTAACGGTTACTGCCTACCACCGAGCGATCACACTGTGCAGCCTATATGGCCGACCTTTTCCAACCAGTCCTTCCCACCGGACGAGTCGGTATGGTTGCTTCTATAAACATGAATTCTGCTCTATGAACATGAATTCTCTTGGGAGGATGGAGTATCTGGGCGCTGCAAGAATACGTCGGAGGTTGGCCAGACCTCAGTACAGCAATACAGGAAAGATGTCCACTTGCAATGAGGATGTGTAAGCTTGATAAAAGACAACTTATGAAAACACAGTTTGGTGGAGCGTACTTTCTCACTTCTTGGGAAGCAAAGGCGACTGTAGATATTGCAGGGAAGTGTCAGTATGCCTTTTGTATGTTCTGATTAACTTTAGATCGGCGCGAACGTCAACCGATTATCCGGCCTGTTTGAATGCAGAACTACACGGATGGATGGAGGATCTTTGACCTTCGTCCATTTACTACTCTGATTCTTGCGTGCGGGCAAGAACGCACCAGAATATGGTGCGTAACTAGTCATCATAATCGTCAGAGACGGCAACACCAGTGTGTTCGTGCTTCACTTTGGTCTTCAAGGACGAGGGCGACCTCGTCTGTGTAGTCCAGATCGACAAGGCTCTCACAGCAACAATCTAAACACCAGGGTTCTGAAGAACTTCCAGTGTTCGCCTCATTATTTCATCAGTGATGAAATTACACAAGAATGGACATCACTTTTTGTAGAGAAGCTTTTGAGGAGCTTACCATAGACTCACGCCCAGAATATAAGGATCGGCATGTGTTCACAAACATCTGGAGCATACGCTGTTGAGCAAGTGTAGTTAGCAGCACTGACCGATCGACAGGATCGAACGCACCCTTGAATTCAAGGAATATCAAGATTATGAGTCAGCTGTACACATGGCGTTGCTCCAACACCTGACAGTGTGAAGATATGATGAACGCCAGAAGCCTTGTCACAACAGGAGTCCAACTAACACCTGTGTGGTTACTATATTCACTACGAATACTTTCGGAAATGGGCACTACTATCGATTTGCCCCAGTTGTATGGGACAGTCTTTTTCTCCCAGCAAGACTCAAGGAGGCTCGACGGGCACTGGCCGAAGAGTCCATCACCATCCTTGAAAAGAGCAAGTGAAAGGTCGTCAGGACCAGCGGCACTCTCGGATACTTCTGACGCTAAAGGCGGCTCCATATTCACGGTCCACTTTTCTGCTTAAGGCCAGGATCCCGGATTGGAGGTAGCATATGGCCAGCTGAATCCTGTTCGAAGTACTGCGCCTAGCAATCCAGACGTTCTGATTTGCCGCAGTGAAGCATCGGTGTTGAACACTGATGTCATGCTGTCGATGATGGTGATGATGATTTGCCGCATATCAGGGAGCCATTTTGGTCCCTAATTATTTAGCTGACAAGAGGTTTTCGAGAACCAGTTGATCGAATCAAGTGTAACAGCTTGCGGATGTTTCCAGCATTCTGTGCATCTTCTATTTTTTTGGCCTTTCTGGTCCACCAAGTTTCTCAGTCTGTGCAGATACTCTGTTTCACCTGGCATCGGTGATGCTTCGGGTGGAGTTGTGGTTGCGGCCAGGAGGAATCTGTCACCGAGTCTCCAGAAAAGACACAGCTCTATCAGAGATCCTATGTTTGGTTGAGGTTGGCTGGGTTGTACCGCAAACAGAAATACCGGCCTTGAGCAGTACTTTGGATATGTTTTCCCAGTGGCCGTTTATATCCGAAATCGGACCATCCGGCAGGTCACCCGAAGAAAGCACGAGGGCTGGGATACTGCCAGGTTGCCCAAGCCTAGACAGGGGAAGTCGAGAGGCGGAAGTCGGATTCGAACCAAGGACCTTCCGTTCAGTAAATTCGCGCTCTAATTACTTGGGCCATCTTGCCCCCTATCTTCGGGTGGCATGGCAGCTAGGCACCAGAAGGGTGCTACAGCTGAACGCTTATCATCCGGCAGGCGTTCGAGCTAGTTATGACAGTTTCATTTGATTTCTGGGTCCAATAGCTTCTCAGTGGCTGAGCAAGAAGTTCAAAGCGGAAAAAAGCATCAACGTACAAGTGCATGGTCATAGTCCATACTGGTGCTCCAGAAGGAGCGGCAGGCGGTGGTTGGCCCTCGCCAATACTGACGGCGACGTGGTCAATTTGGATTCGTGGTTGGTTTGTTGGTGGGCAGCACGCTGTCAGGCGATCTCCTCCGTTCCGGAAATTGGTACTGCAAAGGAACAGTCTATGATCGGCACACATCCGAAGTAAGCGATCCCCGTTGTCCATCGTCTCACGTCTAAACCAAGATGACCATCCAATCGGGCCTTAACAGCGCTTAGTCGACCTACCTGGGCGTTTATGTCACCAACAACTACAACCATATGTAAGCTTTTAGCCCACTGTAAAAGGGATTTTCAACTTTCCCTGCCTAGGCTTGGGCAACCTGGCAGTATCCCAGCCCTCGTGCTTCCTTCCGGTGGCATGGCATCTAGGCGCCGGAAGGGTGTTACAGCTGAACGGTAGAAGGGCACCTAGAGCGTAGTAAAATCTATCCTTGGTGGATTCAGAGCTACAGTCAGTTGGGGCGTAACTATGCACAACAGAGTGCGATGAACCTCACTTTCTCCAAATGCCCTCACAGAACCGCGCAGAGGCGACCATCAACTGGTATTTAATCAAATATAAATAATTCCACTCTTTCACACAATACAATACCCACTCCAGCATATCCAGCTGCACCGGCCTATGCATCACCAGAGGTGCGTAGCCGGAACCTAAGAGACCGAAGGGGAAGTAATTTCAATCAAAGTACCTGCGTCCTGCATCCTTGTTTCTGATAACATAGGTCAATGCAGAGAAAATCCAGCGTACGAATAAGAGCCACCTATAGACATGCTTGCTTCAATGTGCAAACACTGAAGGCGGCTAAGTAGACAGGCTTTTCAGGTATGAAAACAGACTTCGAAGTGTTTAGGGTCGTTACTGAACTCGAACGTACAGAAGCAACAGTTCAGTGTGATGCAGGGCGACCAAAACGGTCGGACCTGCAGGGGAGTATTCAAATTTGGGTGGGGTAGGGTGGAAGGGTAAACTTGAGGGTGTAAGAAGGGAGGCGTCAGCGGTAGCATTTTTTCGCTCACCCGCCCTGCTGTGTGTAGCACATAAGGTGACTCCGCTGACGGCACCACGCGATGGCCGATGTGGCACGAGAGTATTGTTAGCTGCACACATCACCGCTGTACGTGGGCCGGGATACTGCCATGAAGCCCGAACCTAGACAGGAGGACAATTAGGGTCCTCGAGTG